>NW_006300374.1:1438854-1441598 GCF_000327345.1 Myotis davidii
TGATCAGAGTCTGAGCACAGAGTGAGTCAGGCCTCCCGCAGCTTCCTCCCGGCTGTGCTGCCAGCAGAGGATGCGGGAGGCAGTGCCCGAGGAGAGGTGCCTGCTGTGGCCCGTCCCTCCTGGAAGGGCTTCCTGCTCCATCTGCACAAAGCTCTAGTGACATTTGGCGAGGAAGGGAATCCTGATACTCGGAAGAGAGCGATCGTTTTAGGGGCCCATCTAAATTTGGGGCCTGCCGACCCCATTGAGCTGAGCAGTGCTCCTAGGTCCATCTTTACAGTATCCCTCATGGTTAGAGTCGGCACCTGTTAATCCAGTTGGCATTCTCTTCTCTGTCTTTGTCCCACTCTTTTCTCTCTCTGCATTTCTGTCTCTCTCCTTGCTCAGGCAGAATTATATCTAAGAAATCACACACACAGAGAAGTCACAGCTGTTGGATTTTTCCTTCTCGGGGTAGTTTTCAACCAGGCGCATCCAAATCTCTTGGTTGGTCCTCGCCTACCGCTAGCCCCAATGGAGAGGATATCCCAGTGTTCTCGGCACTGCCCCCCCTCCCGTGCGTCCAGGCCCAGAGGCCAGTACATCTGACCCCCTGGGACGCACAGCAGAATCACGAGTTTAAAGGTCATCCTAACACCGAATCAGGCTTAAAAACGGATCCTTCTTCATCGATCCACCCGAGACAGCCCGTCTCGCGGTCTCCTTCCGCCCAGCTTCCCATTCTCTCGTCAGCGCCCAGCTCTTGCTGCTTTATCCGTGGAGCAACGCGTTTTTTTGTCTTCTGCCTCTTTCCCAACATTGAGTTCCTGGGGTCTACTCCAGTCAAATCTGACGTGCCCCTGTTCCTCTCCCGCAGTGGGAGCTCCTGCTTCCAGCTCCGCCGGTGCCTGTCACCAGCGTCATCCCAGGATGGGTTAGAGCAGTGGTTCTCAACCTTCTGGCCCTTTAAATACAGTTCCTCATGTTGTGACCCAACCGTAAAATTATTTTCGTTGCTACTTCATAACTGTGATGTTGCTACTGTTTTGAATCGTAATGTAAATATCTGATATGCAGGACGGTCTTAGGCAACCCCTGTGAAAGGGTCGTTTGAGAACCGCTGGGTTAGAGAAATGCAGGCATGGCCAGGCTAGAGTGACATGGCTTGTCTGGGTGAGTGGTAATTTACCGCGTTAGACGTTTCTATTTTCCCTTCCTCGTGGCTGCACAGCACACATGTTCTGAGGATCATGCAGCTTTAGTAACAAAACATCCAACACATTTATTTCCAAAACCCGCGAGATGGGACGAAGCACTGGCGGTGTGGGTCACACCCTGCGCGAGGTCGGAAAACAGGAGGTTGGGTGCGAGTCATACTTCACTTTGGTGCGAGGGTCAGCCCTGTAATAAATACCACCATGTCCCTGAATCATGGCTTATTCTAATCCCCAGTGGATGACCCACTTATTTCAAACGTGTTACACAACGTTTTAAAGCACAAGAGGTAGTTATCTAAACTTCATTTCGATGGGATACCCAGGGCGCTTAAATTAAATGTGAAATGTTTTGAGGTAGCTTTCATTTTTATCATCAGAGAAATCTTGTGAAATGGGTAAGATAGAGATTTAAGCCCATGGAAAAGGGAGGACACTGAGGCACAGGCATGAATGAATGAATGAATGAATGAATGAAGTCATTCAGCATTTACTCCAAAAGGCATGGACTTGGTTAGCACAGTTGGAATTAGACCCCTGACCTGTGTTTGATTTCTCTCAGGCTGCTCTCTTTTCCAGAAACCTCTTTTAGATAAGAGAGGGGACAATCTACCTGTGCTCTGAGTTGTTTAATTAAAGGGGGAAAGGGTTTCCCTAAGTCATCCACATGCTATTCCATAGAGTGGTATATTTATTACCTGGAATTTATCCTAAGCCCTAGGAGCAGGCTCCCTCTGCATGCCCTCAGGACGCCACTCCTCTGTCTCCGCCCACACCTCCCCAGACCTGGTCCTGCTAGCATCCTCCTCATTTTCTCATGAAAGAGCCACTTCCCACCACACTGGCTCCTTTTCTTGTCAGCACCCTGACTTGTGGGGCAGGAGAGGGAATGGAATACTCCTTGCTGCCTAGAGATGCTCCCCTTCATTCCACAAATCTTTATTGAGCACCTGCTGTGTGCTGGGCTCTCTGCTAGGTCTGTAGATACAGAGAGAAGGAGAGGTCCTGCCTTGAGGATTAGAGTTTAGTATTGGAAACAAATTCGTGTTCCATCACCATTATTCAACACCGCTTTCTCCTGTAGGTCCCGGATTCTGATTCACCACCTATCCTCACTTCCATCTGCTGATTTTGAGGACTCTTCCCATGACGAGTTTAGTACCGAACTGAGTGTCCCACCCTTTCTACTGCCGAAGCATTGGGCATCCATGTTACCGACCATCCAGCATCCCCCCATCTGGTTTCCTAGGCCTCCTTCACTGTGGTACCTCCCTCTGTAGGACCTTTCAGTCCTAGGAGGGCAGTTTGGCTTATTGGACTTCATCATCATGTGGGACTGCTCCTCCTCCAGTCTTTCCAACTCAAAATCTCTCTGACCACATTTCACAGGATTGATGGCTCTCTTCTTTGCCAGACATCACTAATCGATGGCCAGGGCACTTGGTCCAACTAGGTCTGGACACAGGTTTGAAAGTCCTTTTTCACGTGAACACTAGTACCCCTGTATCTTCATATTTGGCCCAAGAGGTTACAACCTCTTTCTCTCTCCCC
>NW_006300374.1:1441693-1444495 GCF_000327345.1 Myotis davidii
CCTTCTTTCCTTCCTTCCTTCCTTCCTTCCTCCCTTCCTTCCCACTTCCATTCATCATGACCTTGAAGCCTTAGATCTCATTTTCCCAGCCACTCCAAGGCCACCTTCTCTTGTTTCTCTGAAAAACTCAGAAAACCCCAGGGTTGACTGTTTCAAAGCTGTGCCTTCTATGATCTGAGAATGCCTCACTGCTTGGATTTTTAGCACTAATCCTGAGCATACTTAGAAACTATCTGCCATGGGTTTTAACTCTCCTCGCCTAGAGCGCCAAGCGTTGGTGGCTGGGCACACAGGGTGGGTTTGCTATGTCAGTGCTCTCCAGCCTCATCTTAATTCTTTCTCTGTTGACTTCCAGTGTCGCATTCCGCAATAGACGTGCCATTGTTGAGCCATCAGAGTCACTCCTGGCCCCTCTCTTAAAGTAGAAACTTCATTTCTTAAGTATGAAGCCATCTTCCTTCCTCTCTGAAAAACTGACTCTTTACTTTCTCCCACCCTTCTCCCCTCCTGCTGTCTGCATCATCGTAACCCTCTGCCAAGCCTCTCCACTCAGCTCCCTCTCTTAACTTTTGCTCCATCAATTCACTTTTCTCTGTCTTTCCAATCTCCACTATCCTCCATGCTACCGATTCCACTCCTTCTGTCTCTCCTAACCTAAAAAACAGACAAAAACCACAAATCACAAATCAAAATGATGTAAAAAAGACCTTCCCCCCAACATACAGCTCTCTTCATCTTCATTGCTATATGAATCGAAAATCATCAACACCCTAAAAAATGTAGCCACCATCCTCTGCCCCATCCTGACACTCCCTCTCCCCTCCCACCACCAGCGTCAGTCTATTGATCTATTACTCCTCCCAAGAGCCCCCTTTCCATCCCCACCCTCCTCACTACTCCCATCCCATGGCCACTGTTCAGGCCCAGACCTACCTTAACTCTCACCTAGCTGCGCAGGAGTCTCTGTCTCCTCTTCCAGCCCATGTTGGGCACTGATGCCTAGCTAATCAGTCTCAGGGACAGCTTTGATAACTTCATTCTTCTGCTCAAAATTAAGTGGAAAATACTTGATTCGGCAACATGGCACCTGGTTCTGCCCCCCTATCCCCACCACATTTCCAGCTACCTCCTACTTGGATTCTTCTCCAGCCAAACTGGACTCCATACTAAAATACACCTTCTAGATCTTTCTTTATGCTGTTTCTTCTCCTGAAGCAGCCTCACCTTCCTACCTAACCTTCAAGGGCAGTTCAAGTTCATCACCTTCATGATCACAACCAGGAGTGACCTCTGTTCTCAATCTCCCGAAGCACATTTTTGGAGCCTCCTGAAACCCTGTCGTATAACTACTATTAGGCCTATTTCTAGCCTTTACTCTCCTTGAGGATAAGGGATACATATTTTTAATTTGATCTCTGCTTTGCCCCCATGCTGGTGTCTAGTTTAGAGCTTTGCATTATCACCGGGTCCTTGCTCAGTGCACATGTGGGGTCCAGTGTTGATCACTGGGAGCCCAAGGTCCCAAACTGGTGGCCCCCAGCACACGTAGTAATCCTGACATATTTTGTTTAGCCACTCTAGATGGGGTGAAAAATAAAATTTTCATTTAACCATTTTAAGTGTACACTTTTCAGTGGCATTGATTACATTTACAACTTTGTACAACCAACACCACTATCTATTTCTAAAATGTTTTAATCACCCTGAACAGAAACTCTATAATCATTAGGTAATAATTCCCCAGCCCCTGGTAACTTCTTACCTACTTACTGTCTATGAATTTGCCTCTTCTAGATAGTTTATATAAGAGGAATTATGCAATAGTTATGTCTGCTTTATATCATAATGTTTTCACAGTTCATCCATGTTGTAGCCTATACCAATACTCATTCCTTTTTATAGCTCAACTAGAGGCCCGGTGCACCGATTCGTGCACTGGTGGGGTCCCTCAGCCTGGTCTGCGAGGATTGGGCTGAAACCAGCTCTCTGACATCGCCCGAGGGGTCCTGGATTGCGAGAGGGCACAGGCCAGGCCAAGGGACCCAGTGGTGCACGATTGGGGCCGGGGAGGGATCACAGGAAGGTTCCAGGGTGTGTCCGGCCTGTCTTGTCCAGTCCCCATTGGCCAGACCCCAATAGCAAGCTAACCTACCAGTCGGAGCGTCTGCCCCCTGGTGGTCAGTGTGCGTCATAGTGACTAGTTGACTGGTCAAATGGTCAGACACTTAGCATATTAGCCTAAATGTCCTTCCCACTGTCCGACTGGTTGCTGTGATGAGCACTGACCACCAGGGGGCAGACGCTCAATGTAGGAGCTGTTGTGCCGAGGACAGAGAAACAGTACCGTGGACCTGGAGCCAACAAAGCAACACTCAGCTTCCCTCAAGTGGGACACAGGCCCTGCCATCACCCCTAAGCGCCAGCCCACCAAATCGCAGCCGATGCTGCTATGGCGCAAAATGCAGCCCCCAGCCCAGCCCGCAAAGGGTGGCTGTGGGCGCCAGGTACTGAGGTCATGTTTTTGTTGACATTCTGAAGCCGAAATTGTCAACAGAATATGTCTGAAGACCAACTATTGGCACAACGTACCTCTGAAGCCGAAAGAAAGTGATGTTGTTGACGGAATATGTCTGAAGAACAGTCATCGACAAGTACCAATATGGTAGGAACTGCCTTCATAACGAAAATGAAGTACATAAGGATGTAATTATCGAACAGTTGTGGTGGAATGACTGTTACATGCCAATTTTGCCTATCCATAAATTTCTTTGATGAAAAACCATCTGATGGAAAATTTACTCA
>NW_006300374.1:1444796-1445705 GCF_000327345.1 Myotis davidii
TGTGAAAATGAGGTAAATGAGGATGCAGTTATCGAACATAGTTGTGGTGGAATGACTGTTACGTGTCAATTTTGCCTAAATTTCTCCAATGAAAAACCATCTGATGGAAAATTTACTTGATATTGTAGCAAAGGCAGTTTGTCCAAATGATATAAATTTTTCAGAATACCAGCATATTTGAAAAGATTAATGATAAATGAAGATTCTGACAGTAACAATTTCATGGAAAATATTTGTTATATCATGCTGTTATTGTTTATTAATCAATTTATATTATTTTCATGTACATTTTACTAATTTTCTTTCATCTCTGACACTTCTATTATAGAGAAAGGGTGAATAGCAATATTAAGATATTTCTTCTAATTTCCTTTCAATGTGCACAAATTCATGCACCAGGCCACTAGTATATAGATAATATTCCATGGTATGGATATACATTTTGTTTATTCATCTATTGATGAACTCTTGGGTGGTTTCTTCCTTTTGACTATTGTGAATAATGCTGCAGTGAACATTGGCATACAAGTATCTGTTTACGTCCCTGTTTTTCTTTTGGGTATGTATCTAGGAGTGGATTAGCTGGGTTATCTGGTAACTCTATGTTTAGCTTTTTGAGGAACTCACTATAGAGCTCTAAAACTGAAATTACTTGACAACTTTAAAAATTGAGGGATTACACATAAAATTTTTGTCCCAACTTCTCTTGAAAAAAATTAGAAGTTTATCACTCCTGGGTTCGCCTTTCTGTGGGAATATGAGCAGCTGGAGAGGAGGAGGGTCCACCCCCTGTAGCTGGGCATCTGGTCTTCAGCTCAACAAGGTTCTCATCTGCTCGGCTTCAGACCTTGGCATTCCCTTCCTGGGCCCAGCTCTAAGCCTTCGCTCTTATTCCCTCCCTTCAGTCAC
>NW_006300374.1:1445730-1457735 GCF_000327345.1 Myotis davidii
AATCACTTTGTTCTATTATTTGTGTACATGCCATTCCTTCCCATCTAGGCTGCAGTTGTCTGAGGTCAGCATGACTGTTTTCATTTGTGATTGATCAGGACTGATCGGCACATTGTCGGTAACCAAAGTTTTGGTATATTGAATTTTTAAATTGAGTATCTGAGGTTTAGGGCAGAACTAATTTGCACAGTTATGACTGACTGAGTCAACCAAGTGCTAGATTGCATTGTGGAATGTTATAAGAAAATGGAAAGAAGTCTGAACTTGGGGAAATGAATTACAGATTACAGGCCGTGTGGGAAGGGCTAACCGCTTCCTCATTTGAAATGTTTCTCCATCAGGGTTTGGTTTTGTGTCACTCTAGGCTAGTCTATGTAGAAAGCCGTCTAAAAGGTGATTTCTGGAAAACTGAGGTACAATATCATAGAACAAGTTAGTAAGAAATAGAATTAAAATGTAATGTCTGTATCAACACACAAAATAATAAATTTGGACCCCTATCTCAAACTGCATATAAAAATAATCCAAATGGATCATCACTTATTAAGAGCTAAACCATAAATTTCTTAGAAGAAAACATGGGAGTAAATCTTTGTGATGTTGAGTCAGGCAATGGTTTCTTAGATACACACCAAAAGCACAAGCAACAGAACAAAAAATAAATAAACTGGACTTCATCAAATTGAAACCTTTTGCGTTACAAGGGACTCTATTAAAGTAGAAAAAGCTCATAGAATGGGAGAAAATATTTGAAAATCATATACCTGATAAGGAACTTGTATTTACAATATAGAAAAAGCTTTTACAACTCAACAATAAAAATACAAATACCCCAATTAAAAATATGGAAAAAGTATGAAGAGAGAGTTTTCTAAAAAAGTTATATCAATGGCCAATCAGCCCATGGAAAAGCTAAACATCATTAGTTATTAGGGAAATGCAAATCAAAACCACAATGGGATACCATTTCATACCCATAAGGATGGCTATAAAATAAAGAAAATGTCAATAACAAACATTAGAGTATTTATGGAGAAGTTGGAACCCTCAGACATTGCTGCTGGGGTTGTAAATGGTGTAGCCACTTTGGAAAACAGTTTTGCAGTCCCTCAAAATGTTGAACATATGATCCAGAAATTCTAGTTTTATATGTATATATATATTTATATATAACACACACAACCATTCATTGCAGTAACATCATAGTAACTTCCAAGTGGGAGCAACCCACATTTCTGTCAGCTAGTGAGTGGACGAACAAAATGCCTATTTGACGTATACAATGAAATGTTATTCAGCCATAAAAAGGAATGAAGTGCTGATCCAGGCCACAATACAGATGCATCTTATAAGCATTATGACGAGTGAAAGAAGTCAGACACACGAAACTACAGATTGTATGACTCCATTTATATGAAATGTGCACAATGGGCAAATCTATAAAGATAGAAAGTAGATTAGTGGTTGTCTGGGGCTGGGAGGGAGGGTAATGGGGAGTGATGGGTACAGGGTTTCTTTTTGGGGTGATGAAAATGCTCTAAAATTAGTTGAGTGATAGTTGCACAACTCTGTGAATATATTAAAAACTACTGAACTGTAAAAAAGAAAAAAAAAAACCAGAGGACCCAGACATAAAATGCTATTCATTCCTTTAACACAACTAATAAAATACACAATCCTAAAAGATGACAAAAAAAAGTATCTGATGTAGTTGAGACTAAAGCATTTACAGATGAATTGGAATGATGTGTTGAGTTTGCTTTAAAATGCTCCAGGCACTCCTCCACACAAAATAAACTTGGCTAGGAGATAGATTAAATAAAATGGGCAACATGCCAATAATTTTTGAAGCTGTGGGGTGGACACATAGCAGTTCATTATACTGCTCTATTTTTGTCAATGTTAAAAATTTTTCCCATAATGTAAATTTTGAGAAAAGCATCTGTAGTTCAGTAGATACACACAAAGTGTGTCTGTTTTTTGGGGGAGCTCCATGTGGAGGGCTATGATTGTGGACCCCATGTGGTTATAGCCAAGCCCGTGTATCTGTGTGGGTGAGGAAGAGTGAGGATTTGCCTGAAGGAGGGGCCAAAGCACTTTGGGGAGGTGTCGTCTGGGGCTGCTGTACAACATACCACAAACTAGGGGGCGGGGAAAAGGAACGGGGCTCAAAACAATAGAAATTTATTCTCTCGAGTTCTGGAGGCTAGAAGTCCAAAAGTCAAGTGTCAGCAGGGCTGGCTCATTATGAAGCTCTAAGGCAGGACCCACCCTTGCCTCTTCCAGCTTGTGACGGCGCCAGCAATCCTTGGTGCTTCTGGCTGGCAGGGCACCACTCCAACCTCTGTCTGTGTTGTCACAGGGGGTTCTCCCTGTCCCTCTTTACATCGTCTTCCCTCCATGTGTGTCTGTCTCCAACTCTGCTTTCTCTCCATGTAAGGGTGCCACCCTAATTGAGTATGACCTCATCCTAACTTGATTACAGCTGCCAAGACCCTGTTTCCAAATAAGGTCACATTCACAGGTCGCAGGGTGAGGACTTCAAAGTATCTTTGTGTGTGTGGGAGGGTTGGGGGCACGCAGTTCTACCCACAAAAGGACACAAGGCAGAAGAAGCAGAAACATAAGAGAAGCCCTTAGCGCGCATCTCTGCTGCTGGGTCTTTGGTGGTCCAAAGGCAGGGGAGGGTGGACACAGTGTAGACCAGCGGTTGTCAACCTGTGGGTCGAGACCCCTTTGGGGGTCGAACGACCCTTTCACGGGGCGCCTAAGACCATTGGAAAACATATACATAATTACATACTGTTTTTGTGATTAATCACTATGCTTTAATTATGTTTAATTTGTAACAATGAAAATACATCCTGCATATCAGATATTTACATTACGATTCATAACAGTAGCAAAACTACAGTTATGAAGTAGCAACGAAAATAATTTTATGGTTGGGGGTCACCACAACATGAGGAACTGTATTAAAGCGTCGCGGCATTAGGAAGGTTGAGAACCACTGGTGTAGACAATGGCTAGACCTCACCGAAATGCATCGCTCCCTGGCCAGCTTCATCTTGTCTAAACAGAGACAAGACTTTTCTGGGACCCATTTCCGCTCGGCAGCCTTGACTGATGCGTGACACATGTAGACTCTTCTGGTCTATCAGCCCTTCCACCGGAGAGTTCTCGGGATAATTCTAACAGCATTCACTTGAGAAGGTTGCAGTGAAGGTCAGTGTCTTACTTGGACGCAGACACGCACATTGCCTTTAGCGGTTATCTCCTGCGCTGGCTGCGGAAGTTATTTTGGACTCCACAGTTAAGTTGACCCAGAAACCATGCCTCCTTTGAATCTTCCTCTGAATGTTATGGCTCTGACTCCGTAACTCAGGATTACATTGTGCTGTTCTTTGCTCTGTAATCTTACTGTGGCCTTTGACCAAAAACAATAAAATCGGACCCCTGCGTTAAATGGTTCTTAAAATATATATAATTTAATCCCAGTAAACCAGATGTCTGATGAGCGCCATGTCCTTTCAGATCGTCACTTGGAGGCAGCGTGAGCTCCTCCATTCTGCATGAGCTGCGTGGGCCCGGAGTGTGTGTTACCGTCCAGAGGATGCGGAGGGAGTAGAGGTTGGAGGAGGAAGGAGGAAGGGGCTGGACCTTGGGTTCATTCACTATCTTCACCCTCTATTTTAGCTCCAGTCCATGAAGTGATTTTCTTTTTTTGTTAATCCTCATCCGAGGATTTTTTTTTTCATTGAGTTTTAGAGAGAGTGAAAGGGAGGAGGAAGGAAGGAAGAGAGAGGAAAAGAGTGAGAGCAAGTGAGAGAGAGAGAGAGAGAAAGAGAGAGATCTATTGGTTGCCTCCTGCACATGCCCCTAACCGGGTCGGGGATGGAACTGCACCCCAAGTATGTGCCCTTGACTGGGAATCGATGCATGGATGGACACTCTAACCATAGAGCCACACCAGCCAAGGCTTGATGGAGTGGTTTTCAAGCCTCTGTTTTCATCTCGTGGCTCTCAGAAGGGTGGGAAAGGCTGGACAGGAAGGAGCTGATGTTCTGCAGAGAACAGGGAGGAGGCTGCCTGACCCCGGGGCAGGGAGGGGAGGCTGGAGGGAACTCTGGTGCAGCCAGAAACACTGTGGGTTCCCAGACAGAGAATGAAGAGCCTGGGTGCACTAGGTGAAATACTGACCCTTGGATCCCAAGGCCTGTGTACAGTGGAGGTTAGAGCCAATAGTGGAGTAGAGATGTTTTAAGAGCACCCCATGTCTTGCCTGCATCCTAAGGAATAGGCACTGTGCTAACAGCTTTACGTGCATTGGGTACCTGTCAGCTGCCCTGAATTTCTGTCCTGTGTTTGTGAGCAATTCATTTCTTTACCTGGGGTGGGCTCTTCCACTGTGTCTTTCAAAATCCAGGTTTACAAAAGGGTCTGCGTTTGATGGTAAAGCTCGTTCCTCCCTCCTCCTGTGGTGCAGCTAACACACTGTGTGCAATTTGTAGAAAGTCTGTTTACAGAGGGCTTGGTAAGAAGACCCTTTTTCTTTCTTTCTTTCTTTTTTATTTTTAAGACCCTTTTTCTTGTAAGCACAGAAACATGAATAATGGAAAGGCTCAGAGCCCACTGGTGGCTCACTTGCCACAAGAATACTTAATGCAGTAGAATTAATTGCCCTACAAGAAAGGACTGGGTCTGAGGTCCCAGGAGCCTTTTAGAACTGGATTAGAGGAACCATACCTGCACCCCTGACATCCCGTCAGAACCTCACCTAACTTACAATAGAGCTGGTGGTTTTTAAAAAAATGACCCATTAGAAAGGATCTTCTGCGCGAGCCCATTGTTTCTTTTGTTCGTTTGGATCAGAGTCCAGAAGCCCTAACCAGTCGAAGTTCTGGGGCGCTCCCGCTGTGGTTGGAGTCTGTTCCTTTCATGTCCTATTCTCGGTGGAGATGGCACAGACACTGCCACCTTCCAGGGTCTGTGTATCTGTTAAGTTCCTGAGAACCGGCTAACTGGCACATTTACATAATTGCTACCTTCCGTTCTTATGCGTGTTTCTGACTTCTCGGTCATTTTCTGTTTTCTATTGGAATTTTTGGTTTTTCCATATTTCTGTTAAAAAGTGGCACATTCTAATCTCCTCGCCTTGTTTCTCATCTCCATTTTCCCAGAAGACAGGGAAGAGTGAGTTCCTTCAATTGTTGAGAACTCTGTGGAGACAGAGTGAAAAGGGAAGTGGCTGTGACAACTCACAGGAGGTCAGATGAGGGCTTCTTGCTTCTCTCATATCCCCACCCTTCACTTACCCGGAGCATTGGATGGACATTCACTCGTGACTCTGAGGTCTTTACCCTGAGTTCTGTCAACACCCTTAAAAATGCAGCCGGTTCTAAAGTGTGGGCCGCTGTCCACTGCTGCCTCAGCCTGAATGACAATGCGATACCACACCCTCGGGCCCTGCAGTGCAGTTTACAAAGAGGGCAAGGAGAGCCCTCCTAGCGCCTTTTGTGCCGACTCTCGCGGACCTCCTGCTGCACTTGGATGATCGACCATTCCTTTGTGTCCCAGGTGGGATGCACACCACCAGGGATCGCTGAAGGGCTTACAAACAAAATCTTAATAGCCATGATTCTGCACTTGCATGTGGAATCTAAAAACACAAAACAAACGAACAAACCAAACAAAAACAAACTCATAGAAACAGGGAACAAAAGGATGGTTGCCAGAGGGGCGCAGGTGTAGCAATGGGTGAAAAGGGGAAGCAGAATCTAGTCAATAATATTGTGATACGTTTGCATAGGGACAGACAATTATTAGAATTAGTGAGGTGTTCCCATTGTAAGGTATAAAAATGTTGAATCACTATACTGTACACCTGAAACTCATATAATGAATATAACTTGTATACCAACTGTACTTCAATATAAATACAGAAAAAAAATAACAAGCCCATAAAACCCAAGATGTAAACTTTCCTTTCAGAAGTAATCTCTTTGCTCTTTCTCCTTCTTCATCATTCCTTCTTCCCTTTCCAAGTATCTCCTCTTCTGGGCTTGTTCCTCCTCCCCTCCCTCAAATCATCCCTGGTGGTCCTCTGGGTTTTAGGAGGGAGAAGAAGGAAGCTCATATTTATTGATCATTATTTAATTGCCGGAGCGGCGCAGACATGATAGGAGAGAGGTAGGTGCGGCTGCCTGTGAGATTCGGGGCGTTCCTCAGGAGTGCTTCCCAAATTTGAATGCGTCTATGATTAGGAATGACCTGGCGATCTGCTTAGAATACAGATTCCGGGTTAGCAATCCTGGGTGGGGCTGCGGTTTTCCCATTTCTAACAAGCTGCCAGGTGGCGCTGGTCTCTGGCCCACACTTGGAGCAGCAAGCGTTGAAGGTGGGGCTCTGCCTCCTTAGATAACTGAGAACAGAAAAGGGTGTTTGTAGGAAGCCAGGAGTTCTGAAACCACCTCTTTTCATCTGCAGTGAAACCAGTGTAACTATTAAGAACACTGTTTACCAGTCCAGCGTGTCTTGCTCCACGGAAGGAATACAAGGTGTTCCTTTACTGACCAACGTGGCTTTGTCATGAAAGCTTTTGGCTCAGTTGTTGCCAGGGTGCTGCCAGGGGAACCAGCCACACAGAGGGAATGTGTAATCCAATATTATTGTTGGGTTAAAATAACAAGCTCCGACCTTAGACAGGTAGGAAGGGTCTGGTTTCACTCTTTTGCTCAGGTGACAGGCCAGCACCCTGGGCTGGCTGGGCCAACCTGGGTGCCTTTCTCCCTGGGGGTGCTGCAGACCCTTCCTCTGGGTAGAGAAAACTGGACGGTTGATCTGTCCAGAACAGCGGTCGCCAACTGGTGGTCCGTGGACCCCTGGTGGTCTGTGAGGTCCGAAAGGTTGGCGACCGCTGGTCCTGAAGACATCAGTATGTTCACATTTATTTGCTTATGAGAACCTGACCTGCCACTGCGCTCTGGGGGTTTGGATCGACACAGTGTTTAGAAAACAAGCCAACTGAATACAGTACGACCCAGATTGAGGTCATATTAAAACGAAGGGACTCGATTCAGGGCCATGCTATTTTAAATGAAATGACCTTGATGTTATCTCACCCGTAGAGATGAGAGAGACTCTATTGTGTGGCACAGCTCTATCACAGTCCTCCCTGTTAGGGCAGAGAAAGCTACAGAACGAAAAAGGCAAGGCCAACTTCTCTTTTCAGATTCAGCTGGAGCCAGACACTGAGAAAAATCAAGTCCTCCTGTTGACACAGAGAGCCACGTTGACTGCAGACTAGTAAGTGCAAAGGTCCTTGGGGATCACCTAACATGTGTTTAATGTGGGGGGTCATTGTCCTCTGGGCTTCTTTCTCCCCCAAAACACACATTCATAATTTTTCATGTAATTTCCAGGGATTAACAGATTCTCTAGTGCAATGGTCGGCAAACTCATTAGTCAACAGAGCCAAATATCAAAAGTACAAAGATTGAAATTTCTTTTGAGAGCCACATTTTTTAAACTTAAACTATATAGGTAGGTACATTGTTATGAACTTAATTAGGGTACTCCTAAGGCTTAGGAAGAGCCATACTCAAGGGGCCAAAGAGCCGCATGTGGCTCGCAAGCCGCAGTTCGCCGACCACGGCTCTAGTGGACCCATGGATTTCTAGGTAAAAACCTGTGATGCAGTATGCTTCCTTGTTTTTGTAGGTGAGAAAACTGAGGCCCAGAAAGATGCTCCACCACTGGTCTCATAGCAACGCTTATGGTGAACTAATTAGGCAAGCGGATCTGAGTGCCACGAATGTCCACGGGGAGCCAAGGTGAGTGTCTGCACATCCTTTACTCCCAAAGGCCTTGCGAAGCACTAGCACCAAGAGATTTTTGCGAGAGTTAGAACTGTTAGCTGGGAGAACCCCAATATTTACCCCAATAACATTTGAAGAGAAGTAGAAATAGTTGAGGCAGAAACTTATTGTACCTGGATTTCATGATGTGTACAAAAGACGTGAGTGAGGAGCCCTGCTGCTCCTTGGTGGCTGTGTGCTAACCTGCAGTTTGGGGTGTTTTTAGGGCAGGTAATAAATTCCTTTCAAAGTTTGAATTCACATCCCAACGTGAATCTCCCACATCACTGAGGGCATTGAAGCAGTAGTCTCAATTTGGCAACATATGTTGGGGGTCCAGCCTTCAGTGCAATGCCAACACAGTCTAGATGCTCAATAAATAGTCATTTGGATACATGGGCTTTCTTTAACATTATGACAGTTTTCTGGAGATGGGAGATGCAGGAAGCTGGAGGGAGATCAGTACACAATGTGTAAGCACACAGTAGGCAGTGGGGCTCCTGGGGAGTGATTTAGACTCTTACAAACATAATGTCGAGCAAATGAAGTTTAACACAAAACAGTACATACGGTATGATTCCACTTATACGAAGAGCCGACACGGACCAAGTTAACGTGTGCCCTTAGAAGCTGGAGTTCTGGTTATCTTGGGTGAGCAGGGGGCTTAGTGAGGGAGGGCTTGTGGGAAATGGGGCTTCCAGGGTGTGGCAGAGCTCTAGTTCTTAATCTGGGTGCTGGGTACACCTGTGGGTTTATTTTGTAGTGACTTCTCAAATGACACTCTTAGGATGTAACACTTTCCTCTCTGTGTGTTATGCTTAAAAATATTCATTTGAACACCACCTCCTTCTCCCAAATGAAGGATCTAGGCCAGTGCTTCTCGAACTTGAATGTGCGTACAAGTCCCCTGGGAATCTCATTAAAATACAAAATTCTGATTCATTTGGTCTTGGGAGGGGCGTTTCTAGAGAGACCTAGGGACTCATATGTTCGGGATGTTTCTTTAGAGACATTCCAGGAATCTGATGAAAGTATCCTAGGCCTCTCCTTGCACGTGCGAAGGAGACAATGGGTAGGAATATTCACCTAGGAAGTGATAAACCAATGGAGTGGTGATTTTCAAGGCCAGCCCAGGCCTTCCTGTGGGTCTGTGAAATCCACCTGCTCACGGCGCCTTCACAGGTGATGTTCTGACTGCTGGGGGGCGATCAGAGCTACAGCTGTGCTGCTCCAGTGAAGCGACACCCCCCTCGCAGCCCACATTAGGGCCCCGAGCCTGCCCGTCTCATAAAAGCCACTGGAGACCTAGAGGCTGTTGGCCCAAAGAGCCTGGTGAGAGCTTTGGGAGCTTGGCTTCCCCTTCCATCCACAGATGTGGGCACAGCTGGACGTTTAGCCACCATGGCTGCTACACAAATAGATGGACACCCTGGCTCCTCTTTGCAAAACTCCGTCAGATACAGATCTCTAAACACCACCTTTGTATCACGAAAAACCATTATTCTGAGCAAAAAAAGGCAAGTCACACACAATATGATTCCTTTCCTAGAAGTAGTAGAACCAGAAAAAAAAAAAAAAGAATAAGTGCCTTGTTAGGAATAGAGACATAGGGAGTAAAATATGAGGAGAAGAAAGGAAATGGTTCCGCATCCCACAGGGGTGGTGTCCCCTGGAGCTGGAGAGGAAGATGCAGGGGTCCCAGGGCCTTCCACCTGCCGGGCCCAGTCTATGCACGGTGATGGGCACACAGCTGTGCAGTCTGTTACTCTGTAAACAGCACTCGTACACTTTATAAGTACTCTCTTACTTTATGCGATGGTCACAATCCCAAAATGAAATGCAATGTAGTATCTTATGATGCATTTTATGTTGGGATTTTTTTAGGACTTTTTTTAGGACTTTTTAACGCCGTTATTTTAAAAGTTTTGACGTATCAGAGTAAGTGGGTAACGGTGATTTTTTTGGAAGGACGCTTTATTTTGAGATTCTGCCCCGCTTATTATTTTGGTGTTAAAATGCCGTTTCCTTTTATGGCATTTTGATGCAATGTTGATGATAATAACTGTATATTGGGGGTTTTAAAACAAAAAGCTCCCTTGTAGGTAAAATAACAAATTGACAACTGTAAATTGCCCCACCCCTTCCTTTTAAAAAAAGTTAATTGGCCCATGAACCAGGAGGTCATGGTTCCATTCCAGTCAGGGCAAATGCCTGGGTTGCGGCTAGATCCCCAGTAGGGGGTGTGCAGGAGACAGCCAATCAGTGATTTTTCTCTCATCATTGATGTTTCTATCCCTCTCTTCCTCTCTCTGAAATCAATAAAAACATATTTTAAAAAAATTTGGACATGAGACTGTCCTATTAAACTTAAAAAAAAGCAAAAAATAAAAAATAAAATAAAAGTTAACTGGTCTGTGGCATCCAAAAGGCTGAGACCACAGATGGAGACATTGGGAAAGGAAGACATTGCCTTGGTATCCAGCACTAAGGAGTTTGCAAAATACTCCAACTATTAATGAACAGGGGGCAGGGAGGAGGAGTGATACCCGGAGAAGATGAGAAGGATGGGTAGTACCTACTACAGTTCTTCAGAGAGTTTTCAGATACATTGCATGTTCGTTTGGTAATCTTCCTGTGGCTTTCAAAGAAAGAAATTGGGTAAAGGGAAGCAGAACGGTGCTGTGTCATATTTAGGAGGACACTAGCAAGTAGAACTATGTTGTAACTTCACTTTCCCAAAAGCTGAAGCTGTAAGTTCACTGCCACCAAGGAACAGTGGTCACAGAATCCGAGAGGCGGGAAAGGAGTTAGAGGTAATATAACAGCTATCATAACAGCCTGCATTTATTGGCTTTTCAACTATGTACCCTGTGTGTGTGCTTTGCAGACACCAGCCCATTTGATCTCTCATCAACTTTGAGGGTAGGTATTTATTCCATTTTATTTCACTTTAGATTCGGACTCATTATACACATATATCTCTGGAGGGGGATCATTTTCAATTCACAGAAAATTTTGTAAAGATAGTACAGAAAGTTCCCATGTACCCTTCACCCAGCTTCTCCTCATGCTAACTTCTTATATAACTACTAGAGGCCCAGTGCACGAAATTCGTGCATTCAGGGTAGGGGGGTCCCTCAGCCTGGCCTGCGCCCTCTCACAGTCTGGGATCCCTCGCTCCTTACCACCCGCCTGCTTGCTGCTCCTTACCGCTTGGCTTGCTGCTCCTTAGCACTGCCACGGAGGTGAGAGAGGCTTACCAGCCATGAGCCTAGCTTTTGGCTGAGCAGTGTGCCCCCTGTGGGAGCACACTGACCACCAGGGGGCAGTGCCTGCGTTGAGCATCTGCCCCCTGGTGGTCAGTGCACGTCATAGCAACCAGTTCTGCTGTTTGGTCAATTTGCATATTAGACTTTTATTATATAGGACTAGGAGCCCAGTGTGTGAATTCGTGTGGTGCCACCCACCCTCGAGTTGCCTCAGGCTGGTCCCGCCTTCTCCTGCCTCTTCGCCTCCCCACTCCAGCCTCCCCGCTTCTCTGCTCCCGCCTTCCCGCTTCCGTCCCATCTCCTGTCTCTGGAGCAACATTCCAAAGAGCATGCAGGCAGCCTCCTGATGATAGGAGCTAATAAAGAGGTAATATGCTAATGGTCCAGTCGTGACGTGTTATGGTGTCCCAGCTAATTTGCATGTTACCTTTTTATATGTATAGTGGTACATTTGTCAAAACGAAGAGATTAACATTGATATAATACTATGGACTCAACTACCGGGTTTTATTAGGATTTCAAGAGTTTTTCCACGAATGTACTTTTCCTCTTCTAAGACCCAAACAGGATAGCACATTGTATTTAGTTGTGTCTCTTTAATCTGAGCCAGTCTATTAATCTTCCTTGACATGATATATCCTATCTAATAATAGACAAACATGGTAATTAACCATACCTCTGCTACGCTTCCCATTGGCTAATCAGCGAGATATGCAAATTAACTGCCAACCAAGATGGCGGCCGGCAGCCATGCAGCTGAAGCGAACATGAGGCTTGGTTGCCCTGGTGATGGAGGAAGCCAAGGTTCCCCGCCTGCCTCAGCTGGGCTCTGAGCTGCACTCTAAGCAACTATGTTTCAATTATAGAAGCTAAACAAACA
>NW_006300374.1:1458381-1465130 GCF_000327345.1 Myotis davidii
ATGAAGACTTCAAGCCCTCGGACAGTGGGGTTGGGGGGGTTAGGGTGAAGGGTGGGGTGGGAACCGGGTGGAGGCGAGCTATGGGGGGAAAAAAGAGGAACAACTGTAATAATCTGAACAATAAAGATGTAATTATTTAAAAAAAAATAGACTTCAAGCCCAAAGGAAACAATTCACAGTGAAAGGCAACCTATAGAATGGGAGAACATATATGCAAACTATATGTCGACTATTTTTAACACCAAAATCTATAAGGAACTCCTACAACTCACCACCAAAACCCCCAAATAACTTGATTAACAAATAGGCAGAGACTTGAATAGACATTTCTACAAAGAAGATGGCCAACAAGCATGTGAACTGGTGCTCAACACCTGGAATCAGCAGGGCCATGCAAATCAACACCACATTGGATAGCCCCTTGCACCCACCAAATGACCACTAAAAACCAAACCAAACTAAGTGTTGGCAAGGGTGTGGAGAAATTGGAAACCTGGTGCACTGTTAGGGGGAATGTCACGTGGTGCAGCTGCCATGGAAAACAGCATAGAGGTTCCTCAAAAAATCAAAAGTAGAACCGCCATCTGATCCAGAAACCCTACTTTTGGGTATATATCCAAAATAACTGAAAGAGGGTTCTGCTAGCAGCATTATGTTTACTGCAGCATTATTTATTATTGCCAAGAAGTGGAAGCAGCCTAGGTGCCTATTGACAGATGAATGGGTAAAATAAATGTGTATACATGCATATATAAAAAATATATACATATATACACACATACAAGGGAATATTATTCAGCCTTAAAAAGGAAGCAGATCTGTCCTACTGTCTGTCATATGCAACAATGTGGCTGAACCTTGGGACATTATGACAAGTGAAATGAGCCAGTCACAGAAAGACAAACACTGTCTGAGTCCACTTACATGAGACGCCTGGAATAGTCAGACTCCTGGGAAGTAGGATGGTAGTTGCCAGGGGCGAGGGAATGGGGAGCTGTTGTTCCGAGGGCAGAGTTTCGGTTTTACAGGACAGAGCTGCAGAGACCTGTTGCACAACCATGGGCATCTAGTTAACACTACTGAACTGCACACGTAAAAAGGTCAATTTTATGCTATGTGTGTCTGTTTTCGTTTTCGTTTTGTTTTTTTACCACAATAGCCCCAACAAAAACTTCAAGCCTCATGGACACTTACAAAGGAAAAAACAACAAACCGTCCCTAGCTGGTTTGGCTCAGTGGATGGAGCGCTGCCCCATGTACTGAAGGGTCTTGGGTTCGATTCTAGTCAAGGGCATGTACCTTGGTTGCAGGCTTGATTCCCAGCCCTGGTTGTGGCGTGCATGGGAGGCAGCCAATTGATGTATCTCTCTCACAGCGATGTTCTCTCTGTCTCTTCCCCTCCCTTTCACTCTCTTTAAAAGTCAGTGGAAAAACTATCTTCAGATGAGTATTAACAACAAGCAAACACACATACAGCCAGGAGGAAGAGGAGCTAACTCATCTCTGGAGTAGCCCACCGCACAGGGTTCATGTCCACCCACTGCCCTCCTACCTTCGCTCTTGCAGAGACTGGTTTTGTTTGGAGTTTGCTCTCCAGGGGGTGCTCCAGGAAGGGGTTCTGCTTTGGGAATGTATTATTTACTCTTAGGAAGAGTTTTGCAACATGAGTTTTCTGTCTCTGCCTGTTGTTCTTTATTGTTGGATATTTTGTTTCTTCCAGGCAAAAGCACCCACCACCTTCGGGGACAGCTGCACCCTACCTCTCGCTGTGGGAAGGACCTGGAGGACAGGGATGGGGAAATCTTCCCCGGTGAGCAGCACTTTAGCACTTCACCTGGTTGTTCATGTTGCCTGGAAGGAGAGATGGCTCGAGGTACAGTTGGCATCAGTTTGTGGGCTCTGGCTAATGGTTTGGCTGGTGGTCAGGGAGTTGGAAGAATAATGATTGAAAAACTGATGACAAGGAGGTCTAGGGAGCAGGTATGTGGATAGATTTCTGTGAGTGGGAGTGAAAGGGTGGTCTCAGCAGAGGAGCATTTTAATAATCAGGAGGGTAGATTGATCCATTCTGTGGGTGTCATTCAGCCTCCTTCCCCGGCCACTCCAGGCATTGCCCAATATCAGGGGTAAAGGTCATTCATGGGCTCTGAACATGGACTTTAAACACTGTCTGACAGTGGGACACGGGCATAAAGGCTACGGTAACGAGAAGGTACCTTCAGACCGAAAGACACTGGCAGCCTAGTCGGTGTGGCTCGGTGGTTGAGCGTCAACCCATGAACCAGGAGGTTAGGGTTCGATTCCTGTCAGGGCACATGTCTGGGTTGTAGGCTTGATTCCCAGTAGGGGGCATGCAAGAAGCTGCTGATTGATGTTTCTCTCTCATCATTGATGTTTCTATCTCTCTCTCCCTCTTCCTTCCTCTCTGAAATCCATTAACACACACACACACACACACACACACACACACATACACACACACGCACACACACACACACACACTGCAGGCAACTCTATAAATTACAATGAGATATTATGGGGTAATTTAATTACAGGAATGTAGGATCAGCTTAGACAGATGACCTAGCAGTTCTGTACAAATTATTCTCCACTACAGACCCCTGTTACTGTATTTTTTAAATAATAGAACTCAGGTACCGATGATTGACAAGACAAAGGGACAAAGAGTGCAGTGGCGCCAGGGGACATCCCTCCTGGTGGTCTTGTGATGGATGATTGTTTATAATCAATACTACACCAGTTTGATATTCATCTCAGTCGTCATGCCATTCCGGCTTAACAAAAATATTTATGGTTACATTTTATGGAACACAAACAGATAATGATCAACTAGAAGGCTTTGCTAAGCTTGCTAAGGACTGTGAGGTTGGTCAGAGATCACAGCATGAAACTTAGAAATGAAATGAAATCCAGGATACAGAGATGGAGTTGGTTTTGTCCACATCTACACCTATGAACTCACCAAGGCCCATCCTGCTGGAGCCACTGCGGACTGCCCAGTCTGCCAGCTGAGACCAACAGTAATATGGCACCATTCCCCAGAGTAGTCAGCCAGCCGCCTGGTGACAGATTGGTTTCATTGGGCCACTTCCACCAGGGAAGCGGCAGTGTTTGGTTCTTACCAGAATAGACACTCTGGTCATCAATTTGCCTTCTCTGTCCACGATGCTTCTGCCAAAACTACCATTTGTGGCCTGGCTGGTGTTGCTCAGTGGTTGAGCATCAACCTAGGAACCAGGAGATCACGGTTCGATTCCCAGTCAGGGCACATGCCTGGGTTGTGAACTCCATCCCCAGTAGGGGCCATGCAGGAGGCAGCCAATCAATGATTCTCTCTCATCATTGATGTTTATTTCTCTCTTCCTCTCCCTTCCTCTCTGAAATCAATAAAAATATATTTTTAAAAAGAACAAAAAACTCGTGAGTTAGATGAAGAGGAGAACTCTAGTTCCAGTGAAGAGGACCGGGAATCAACTGCACAGAAGCGAATTGAAGAGTGGAAACAGCAGCAGCTGGTCAGTGGCATGGCAGAGAGAAATGCTAATTTTGAAGCCCTTCCTGAAGATTGGCGAGCAAGACTAAAACGAAGGAAAATGGCACCAAACACATATTTTAAAAAATTAAAAAACAAATGTTTATTGGGTGTGTGTGGATGTGTGTGTGTGTGGATGTGTGTATTCAGTTCGGAGTCTTAACCTGTTTTATGTTGTCAATAAACTATAAATGTTAAAAAAAAAGAACAAAAAACAAAACAAAACTACCATCTATGGACTTATGGAGTGCTTTATGCACAATCAAGATATTTCACACAGCATCATTTCTGACCAGAAACTCATTTCACTGCAAATGGGCCCAGTGCTTATGGAATTCATTGGTTTTAGCATATTCCCCATTATCCAAGATGAGTTGGGTTGATAGAATTATGGAATGGCCTTCCAAAGACTTGGCTATGATGCCAGCTGGGTGGCAACGCTTTTGGATTTGGGGCAGTGTTCTCCAGGATGCTCTAACTCGGCATCTAATATATAGAGCTGAGTCTCCCATAGCCAGGATCCACCAGGCCAGGCAGGAAGGGGTGGAAAGGGAGTAGTCCCTCTCACTATTCCCCTAGTGACCTTTCTGTCCCTGCCACTGCAGGCTCTGCCAGTGTAGAGGTCTTAGTTCCCAAGGAAGGAATGCTTCTACCAGGAACACAACAGCGATTCCATCGAACTGAAAATCCATACAATCACCTGGCCACTGTGGATACCTTATGCCATGGACTCATTAGGCAAAGAAGGGAGTTACTGTACGGCCCGGGGGAAGCGATCCCAACTACCAAGGGAACTTGGGTTGCAGCTACACCATGTGGGTACGAAGGAATATGCCTGGAATATAGCTGATCCCCCATGGGATTTCTTAGTACTCCCATGCCCTGTGGTTAAAGTCAGAGGAAAACCATAGCAACTCAATCCAGGCAAGACTGCTAATGGCCCAGACCCTTCAAGAATGACAATTCGGTCACCCCAGCAGGCAGGGAACCACAATCTGCAGTGGGCAAAGGGGATTTGCAGTGGGAGGTAATTAAAAATATCAGCTATGCTGCCCAGTGGTGTGGCCCAGTGGTTGAGCGGCGACCCAGGAACCAAGAGGTCACGGGTTCAATTCCCAGTCAGACACATAGCTAGGTTGTGGTCTCAATTCTCAATATGGAGCGGGCAGGAGGCAGCTGATAGATATGTTTCTCTCTTTCATCGATGTTTCTCTCTCTCTGTCCCTGTCCTTTCTTCCCTAAAAATCAATAAAAACATTAAAAAACATCAGCTATGCCTACAAGACCAATGGCAGAAAAGGGGACTACAACAATTATGATCTTGATATGAATATGTTGGTATATATCTATAAATTAACCAACTGTTTTTGTTTTCTTTCCCTCTGTTGATTGCAATTAATCTTATAGCTCAGTATTTTAGTTACAGTATCATGAAGGGGGAGTGTGAGTTAGCAAGAAGAAGAGACATCACTCAAAGACAAAGAGGGGGTTTGCATCTCTTCTGGGGGAAGGGTTGGCGTGCTTTTGGTGGTATGTGGACAGCCGTACATGTTAGGTGGAAGCATTACTATGTTACTGTCTTTAGAAGTTAAGCATGGTTTAGAGCCCCAATCTGAGAAGGGGGTACTCCAGTGACTTTATCATGTATTCACTTGGCTAGGCTGAACTACATTTCTCAGACTCCCTGCTCTGTGTGCTACCGATTAGTGGGCCATAAGAGAGAACTGGAGGGTAGAATGAAGCAGCAGCCATTTGATAGTGTACCAGTTGTCACTCACCTGCTGGCTTGCCTCATTAAGGCGCGGCAGCAGCCCAGCCTGCAGCTGCTCCACCTTCCCCTGATCCTCCAACTCCTGGGCCAGATGTGCCATTAGCTCCATGACAGAGGGCACTGACTGCTTCTGCAAAACACCCAGCCCTCAAGGTCAGGGGTAGTGAGAGCTGACACAGTTTCGGTTCATTCCAGCTGCTCCCCCTTTGTGCTTGTGGGTTACAGCTTGTTCGTGCTGGTCTTCCATTTCACATCATTTTCCTCCTAACTGCCTGTGGACCTCAAGCTCCAGCACCGGACTTCATACATGTGAAGACAAATACAAACATCATTTCTTAGCCAGCTCCCATGATTGCTAAGCTCAAATCTCTGCAACAAATCTCTCTGTCTCCCTCTCTCTCTCCCTAATTATCAACTTTTATATGGACTTATAGACTTACATGGGGAACCTGAGACCAAATTTATTTTTTCCTTCCTTTCAAAGTGATCTGCTTTATTTTATTTTATTTTTTTTTATTCCTTCTACCAGTGTGTCTGAGCAATTCTTTTTTTCCCTTTAAATCTTTGAAGCTCAGAATCTTAATTAGGGCAGTCAGTGTTGGGGATATTAAAACTTTTTTTTTTCTGGCAGATACACTATCTTTTCAATCTTCAGATTGAATTTTTCATTCCAATCAGAGAAGTTTTCTTGTATTATATCTCTAAGTTCCATTTGTTGAGATCTGTACACAAAGGACATCAGCTCTGACCGGTTTGGTTCAGTGGAGAGAGCGTCGGCCTGCGCGCTGAAAGGTCCCAGGTTCGATTCCAGTCATGGGCATGTACCTTGGTTGCAGGCACATCCTCAGTAGGGGGTGTGCAGGAGACAGCTGATCGATGATTCTCTCTCATCGATGTTTCTAATTCTCTATCCCTCTCCCTTCCTCTCTGTAAAAAAATCAATAAAGTACATTAAAAAAAAAGAACATCAATTATCCTTAATTAATAGATCATCTTTGGCTTCCATATCTATCACATTCTTTCTAGTTGCTTCAATCTTTTTGTTTTTTCCCTCTATATCCAATGTTATCTTAAGTCTTCCCTCTATGATGTTAATTTGAGTTTTAGCCATGATTATTTTCTTTTCTAATTAATTTATTATACCTGTTATCATGGTATTTTGATTTTCTTTTTTTTAAAATATATTTTAATGATTTTTTTACAGAGAGGAAAGGAGAGAGATAGAGAGTTAGAAACATCGATGAGAAAGAAACATCGATCAGCTGCCTCCTGCACATCTCCCACTGGGGATGTGCCCGCAACCCAGGTACATGCCCTTGGCCAGAATCGAACCTGGGATCCTTCAGTCTGTAGGCCGACGCTCTATCCACTGAGCCAAATCAGTTAGGGCCTCATTTTGTGTCTTCAGACTTATTGTTCCCCTTT
>NW_006300374.1:1469236-1501536 GCF_000327345.1 Myotis davidii
TTCCGCACCTCTGAGTCTCAGTCTGTTTTTCTCTTTCCTTCTAGTTGTAGAATTTCCACTCAGCCAGCCTTCCTGTGGTTCTGGATGATGTCCGTTTTGTCTTTTAGTTGTATTTTTGAAGTGGTTGTACAAGGCAGCAATTTCCAGTGTTTACCTATGCCGCCATCTTGGTTTCTCCTCAGTATTTTGATTTTCAGTGTATTCCCTTAGCTCTTCAACCTCCTTTTTCATCTCATTCTGTTACTTTATTATCTCAATTTTTAGTTTTTATGTTATTAAATTAAGTCCTATTATGTTGTTTTAAAATGCTAAACATTGCAGAGAATCGCTCTTATTTGGATTCTAGTCTCCAGAACTGTGAGGCAATCCATTTCTGTTGTCTAGGCCACCCATTAGGTGGTACTTCCTTATGGCAGCCCTAGCTAACTAATATACCTCACCTTATTTAACATTTCAACCAGCCCCCAGCACACACTCTCTCTCTTCTTGCTTATTTTTCTTTTTTGCAACTTATCTTCTAATATACTGCATAATTTCCTTATTTAATTTGTTTGATACCTGTCTTTTCTTTTAAGAATGAGGGCTGAGACTTTGCTTTGGTTCACTGATTTACCTCTGGGGCCTAGCACATAGTAGAAGCTCAATAAATAGTTGCTGAGTGAGTAAATACAATCAAATCTGACACTTAGCATGTGCTTACAAACGATCCAGTGTTAGGCCTATTGACAGCTAATGAAATCACATTGACTGGCTTTATGATTTCTTTTGAAAATGTCTTTGGATCTATTCATTTATTCACTCATTCAGGTAATATTTATTAAGGGCTTACTACATGCCAGGTATTGCACTCAATGGTAAACAAAACCAAGAGGGAGGCCCCAGCTGGTTTGGCTCAGTGGGTAGAGCATCGGCCTGCAGACTGAAGGGTCCCAGATTTGGTTCAGGTCAAGGGCACATGCTGGGTTGCAGGCTTGATCCCCAGTGGGTGGTGTGCAGGAGGCAGCCAATCAGTGATTCTCTCTCATCATTGATGTTTCTATCTCTCTCTCCCTCTCCCTCTCCCTTCCTCTCTAAAATCAATAAAAATATATTTAAAAAAGAAACAAAACAAAAGGGAGAAAGAGACAATAAACAAAGAGCTTATGGCAGAGTGTCGGGTAGTGATGGGCACAGTGACAGGTAAACAGGGTAAATGTTCCAGGTAACTGTTGGTGTGAAGCAAACCACCCAGAGGCTTAGTAGCCTAAAACAATGATTCCGTATTATCTCTCATGGTTCTTCGGCGGACTGGGCTCATGAGGGTGGTTCTTGCTGGGGTCTCACACGTGGTGCTGTCAGATGTTGGCCAGGTCTTGCGTCATCTGAAGGACAGGCTGGATGGGACATCCGAGGTGGCTCACTCACTTGGCCACTGTTGATGTTGGCCACCAGCTGGGAGTTCAGTCCACGTCCTGTGGCCTCTCCACGTTGCCTGGGCTTTGCAGCGTGGCAGCTTGGCTCTGGAAGGAGCTCTCCAAGAGCAAGTGTTCCAAGAAGCAGGAAGCAGAGTCAGCCAGGGCACCTAAGGGCTATGCTTGGACCTGGATCAGTGTCATTTCTGTTGGTTAAAGATTCTAGGAGCTGGAGAAAGAAAACATGGAATAGAATTGCTGTGGCACCTTTGGAAAACACAGTTCACACATAAGGGGATACTGAGTGGTGGGAAAGCAGGAGAGAGAGGTGCTCTTTGCAGGGAAGACCTCTCTGATTAGGTGCCCTTTGAGTACAGCCCTGAGGGGCATGAGGAAATGATCCACGAGGCTATCTGGGGGAGGGTGTTCTAGGCCACGGCTGGCAAGTTCAAAGTCCCTGAGGCAGGAGCATGCTGGGCATGGTGAGGAGCAGCCAAGGTGAGGTGGGAGGGGAGCTGTGGGATCAGTACTTATAAGACTCCAGCAATGTCTTACCCTTAGGACCGAAGGGGTCACAGTTATGTCCTGGTATTTCTTTCTTTAAAAAAATTTTTTTAAATTGATTTCAGAGAGGAAGGAAGAGAGAGAGAGTGATAGAAACATCAATGATGAGAGAATCATTGATTGGCTTCCTCCTCCACACCTCTTAATAGGGATGGAGCCTGCAACCTGGGCATGTGCCCTGACTAGGAATCGAACTGTGACCTCCTGGTTCATAGGCTGATGCTCAACCACTGAGTCCAGGCTGTCTTGGTTTTTAAAGGGGCTGGGGCCTTTGCAGCAGCCCTTGCTGATGACTCTGTCACGCCTGCTCTATGTTGGAACCTCTCCTTCCCCACCATGAGCCCATTGGTGCTCTCACCTGCAGGTCTGCCCTTTGCTCCTTGATCTCTACCAACCCATGAGGCCTTGTCATTGAGTGACTGTCCTTGACCCAGAAGCCTGGTGCCACCCACCTCACCCATGTTGCTATGTTTACTGCTCTGATACTCTGGATCATGCACCCTTGGTGAAGCCCTGGAGGCCCCTGTCATAGCTGTGGTGTCCCAGCACTGTGCCACGCCAGCACGGCCAAGGGTGAACCCAAATGGGGGTGATGAAAGGATTAAGAAAAGACAGACATGAGAATGAAAGCTGGGTCTCGGTGGGACGCTGCTTCTGAGAGACAGCGACCACGCCCACAAGCCGTGTCTTTATTTTATAGCAGATGCCACGAGGCAAAGTAAGGGCGTGATCAAGTTGTTTACAACATTCTCATGGATTTCAATCCCACTCCACTACATGCACCTGAACTCTATCACTCAGGCACGTGGGGCCACATGTTTGGACCACAGGCTCAAGCTTACAACTATAGCTGTTGGCTATAATGGTGCTGGGAGGGCTCTGCCATCCAAGCTGGGACTTGCACGTGGCCATGAGAGGACTGTGCCCTCGCAGTAGTCCAAAGCTTGAACCTGTCCAAAGCTGTGGCCACGCCTCAAACAGCACTCCTGCTGCTCAGGTCAGAAATGGGGCCCAGGTGTCCTCTGCTGGAACTGCAGCCTTCCCTGTCTCCTGCCCAGCTCTGGGAGCCTGAATCCTCAGCCTGTGATTCAGCCCCCTCACTGGCTGATCCCTGCCTCACACCATTGGATTCTCTGGAACCATGACTGACCTCTGCCAGGCTCTAGACTCATCTGGCTTCCCCTAATGAAGGGCCATCTGTCTCATAGGCTATCTGACAGCAGCTGGGAGAGCAGTTGCTTGGTGGGTAAGGATGCCATTTTGGGAGCTGACCCCTCTGGGTTTGCAGTGTGTCCTTTGACAAGTAGTTCATCCTCCCTGTGCTTTTTTCTTCTTCAATGAGAACTTTAGTTGCATTTTTAAAAGGTTCTTAAGAATGATCTGCCATCTTGTTATTTCTGTAACTGGACTACTCTTAGGTCTCCATCAGCCTGAACTATTCCTTTTTCAGAGACTTAGATACCATCCAAAAATATTCTGTTATTCTAGCTTTTAACTGTTGTCACTGCAGGATCAAAGTAGCACTTGAATTTGATTCAAGTTCAACATCTTTTAATAATTATCTCATCTTTTTGGGCTTGAAATACTGAACAAGCAGTGCCTGGCCTCATTCAAATACCAATGGTTTATTTCTCACTCAAGAAATTTCAGATTTCAACAAGAGACCCATCCTTCTGAATGACAAGAGTGATAGGGAAGTGAGCACACCTCCTCTTGTAACGGAAGCCAGGGTAACCCCCTCCACCGTGTTCTGTGTCTAACAACAGCCAGTCTAAACCCTGGCCAGTTCCTTCCTCTTTCCCCACCACTGTCAATCCAGGTTCTCTTTTCTTACCAAAGAGACTGAGTTCTCCACCAATGTGATTTGAGGCCCCCTGCAGGGCTCCCCCGCACCCCCCATATCCACCCCCTCCGTCCCTGCCCAGCTCCTGTGTATCGCTGTCAGTGCCACCTACCTTTTCTGGAATGTCAACAGTCTGGCTGCTGAGAATGGTCTTTATTCTCACAGTAGATAAGCCCAAAAGAGACTGACCTCACAACAATATTGACCTCACAGGTTAGCTGTGAGAATTCATTGAGTTGGAGCAGATGAAGGGCTTAGAACAGCGGTTCTCAACCCGTGGGTCGCGACCCCTTTGGCAGTCGAATAACCCTTTCACAGGGGTCGCCTAAGACCATCCTGCATATCAGATATTTACATTACAATTCATAACAGTAGCACCATTACAGTTATGAAGTAGCAATGAAAATAATTTTATGGTTGGGTCACAACATGAGGGACTGTATTTAAAAGGCCAGAAGGTTGAGAACCACTGGCTTAGAAGGACTCCTGACAACTGAAGGTGTGAGGCGTTGGCTCTAATGACTGTATTAGAGTCTGTGACTCCTTGGACAAGCTCTGAACCTTTGTGTGCTGCTCCCAGAGCCAGACCTGCAACTAGACCCCACCTCGAGGCCCCCATCCACTGGGCCGCTCAGGTTACTTTCCCCTCCTGGTTGGCCCCACTGTCCTGATAACCCATCATGCCCCCAACTGGGCCTACTCAGCCGAGAGGCAGAGTATAACATGTAGAAGAGCCCATAGGAGTTCCCAGGGGCTGGACCATGGGACCCAAAGTGCAATTGGCACCTTTGGAGACGAAGCAGAGGCCTGAGCCACTGGGGAGCTTCCGAGTGGCCGCACAAGTGGGAGCTTTGGGTGACTAGCTGGAGAGGTGGTAGGATTTCTTTTGTTCTATATTTTTTTAAAATAAAAAAAATGTTTTTATTGATTTCAGAGAGAGGAAGGGAGAGGGAGAGAGAGATAGAAGCATCAGTGATGACAGAGAATCCTCAATCAGCTGCCTCCTGCATGCCCCCGACCCAGGATGGAGCCCTCAACCTGGGCATGTACCCTGACTGGGAATCAAACCGTGAGCTCCTGGTTCATAGGTCAACGCTCAACCACTGAACCACACTGGCCGGGCAGAATTTCTTTATTAGAGGCTCCAGGTGCGAAGGGAGCCATGTAGTTGGAGGAGGCTAAGAGCCCTGGCTGGAGTTTTTGAAGACAGCTGTCTACCAGCATGAGGTTTTTGGGGGTGCTCATGGGTAAGTGGGGCCGGGGGTGGGGGGCAGCCAAAGCCTCTCACGCTCCAGTGGCGATGAGCAGACATGTTCCCCTTTTGGGGAATGCTGGTCCATGGAGCCAGCCTGCTCACAAAGGGGTAACGAATCAAGCAACCTTTGAAGGTTAGAAACAGGCTGTGATTTCTGCGTTACTGTGGGAACAAAAGCATAGCAGCATTTTCCACCGTAACCATTTCCAAGTGTTCGGTAGTGTGAGGTATGTTTACACTGTTTGCAGCCAATCTCCAGAACTTTTTCATCTCGCAAAACTGAAACTCTACACTCATTAAACAACTGCTTTTCTCTTCCCGGGCAACCACCACTCTAGTTTCTGTTCCTGTGAACATGACCGCTCCAGATAACTCATCTAAGAGGCATCAGACAGGATTGGTTTCTAGGTTCCTTTTGAAAGCCTGGACTTTCTGAAACCTTCATGATGGCCACAGTGCACATGCCACCCTCTGACTATCAGGGCCGCTTCCTCTGTCTCTCTCTTGGGGTCTCCTGCCTGTGCTCAGCCCACAGGTGCTGCCGTTCTCCCTACTCGGTCCTCCCTAGGCAGTCCTCCCTACCCAGTCCTCACTACTCAGTCCTTAGCCAGTGAATCCCCCTTACACTTTTCCTGGTGAGCACCCCCAGTTGGCTCCTACCTCCCCTGAGGCTTTGTCTTCCCTGGGCCTCTGCCCCAAAGCGCCCGCCCCGGCTCACTCCTGATGCTTCAGGGTTCGACATCCTGGACGAGCATCAGGGAGATTCCTGCAGAACTGGTCCCCGAACCATGTCTGAAGCAACACTGCTGCTCTGTAATGACCCGTTTCCTTTCTGTCTCCCCGACCAGTGCCCGCTCTGGAAAGGCCCATGGACTCCCTTCTCCTCACAGCCCGGGTTGTAGACTCGGGAGCTCAGGGGACATTTGGTGAGTGAGTGAACGAAGCAATCCTCACACAGCTCAGTAGAAAAGTAAGAGCAAGAGAAAGGGTTCCAGGTGAGGATGGGGATTGATGCAGGAATCCCCACTAAAACTGCAGCAAAGAGATTTAAGGGACAGAAACCCACCAGGAGGGTGAAGTGGCAGACCTGAGGACAGAGTCACATGTGGCCAGTGGGAAAAGCAGAGAACCATGGAGCCCTCAAAAGGTATACGACAGGCAGGGTAGGGGACCTCAGGAAGTGGGGTGAGCTGGTGAGCACAAATGTACCCCTGTATCTCGTCCACACAGATGCTCTAATCCCGGGGGGTCCTGGGTTTTCCAAGCTGTACCCACTATTCCTTACAGGGGCTCTGAGCACTCTGACCTGGAGACCCTTTTGGAATAGCTCATCCTGGAGGCTTCACCCAGAAGTGGCAATATTGTCCTTCCATGATTCAGCTAGATTTGTGCTTAACACCCAGCTTTTCAAAACTCAACAACATTTGGTTAGGTATACGTAGCTCCCCCGAGAAACCGAGAAACCGACAGAAACCAGTGGTGGGTAAAAATAGCCCCACCCACTCCTGGTGTCATAGACTTCCTCTCAACAGACCTCCTTGAGAACCCTGCTGGCTTCATGAAAAGGACTTCAGAGCCACTTCCCTTTCCTCAGCTGGAGGGATGGGGACCCTGTGATTTCTCAGTGATGTTTTTTTCTGCTCGGTTCCCAGTCTGGTAGTTAGAGGAGACAACAGCCATCCCGGGAATTCTCAATAAATGTATATTATTTTAGCTGAAAACATATTTTTAAAGGATGGGAGAGTGAATATTGAACACCTCCTAGAATTATCCTAAGCAAGTAGATGCTGATTCTGAGTGTAAGAGAGAAGTGCACTTCAAAAAATGGGAAGAGGTGGGAGAAAACCACGTTATGCCTCTCTTGAAGCTGTCTAATGGATATTCTGGGGAAAGGATAGAATTCCTTTAACAGTTGGGCTGCCCTGCAGCTGAAGCCACGTTGTAAAGCTGTTTGGGACGTAGAAGGGTTAGTAAAGAGACCAACGGTAAGGTCATTTCTAACGATCTGGAACGGTTTAAATGCTGGCTGCCCAGGAAACCGATGATTGGAAAAATAACATCACAGGGTTTTTATATGGCCCACTGGTATCGTGATGCGATGGGATTATTTTCTGACTTTCTGTTTTTGCCACAGGAAGAGGAAGAGGCAAGGGAATCAAAGGGGCGCTCAGATGCGAATCACCAGGGCTTCTCTCAGATAAATTACGAACAGGTGCTTAAAGAATTCTCTTGCTACAGTAAAGACACAAAGCAGCCTTTAAACACTTTCGATGTGAACATGCCCTAATTTCAAAAGCACTAGAGCTATATATAACCCCAAAGATAATCTTTTCCTCCAAGGATTGATTAAGCTGAGTAAAAAAATAAAAAAGAAAGAAAGAAAGCAACCCCAACACCCCACTCCTGGGCCTGTGGCAGACATCATTAATCAATCAAGGCAGATTTCTTTTTCCCATGGAACCTAAATGCTGCCCTAGAATTCTCAACAATGTGCGCCTGCCTGACAGCTACTATAAATAGATCTGAATTGGCATGTGAGCTGAACCAACTCTAGAGGTCTCTAGCCTGGCCATTAAAAGTGTAGTCTGTGGAGCCAAATCTCAACTTACTCTTTCAGATAAGTTTCTGAACCTTTGAAATGTAGATAATAAAAGTACCCATCTCATTGGATTGTTATAAGGGTTAGAATAATTACCAGCTTTGAACAAGACAAATAGTAAATACTCAATAAGGGGTTTTCCTCCCAGAGTAAAGTGTTAAAGATCATCACTCTTTAACCCTGGAGGAAGAACTAGATTAAGATTGAGTAATAGCTTATGAATTTGTTCAATAAAGGTATATTTGGCAACTATTATATGCCAGACTATGTATCCAATGTGGCTAGTAAAACAAGGCCCTAATTTTGTCTAGGTGATATATATTATTAATCCTGTTCAAATTTGGAATCCTTTGAAATGACATATGACAAATTATTGGTTTATATTTGTTTTACATCATAATTCTATTTAAAAGAAAAAGAATAATTGAGAAGATAATTGGCCAATTATTTTTTTAAAAAATATATTTTATTGATTTTTTACAGAGAGGAAGGGAGAGGGATAGAGAGTTAGAAACATCGATGAGAGAGTAACATGGATCAGCTGCCTCCTGCGCACTCCCTACTGGGGATGTGCCTGCAACCAAGGTACATGCCCTTGACCGGAATCAAACGTGGGACCCTTGAGTCCACAGGTCGACACTCTGTCCATTGAGGCAAACCAGTTAGGGCAGTAATTGGCCAATTAAATATGAAAAGCTACTCAACCTCATTTAATAAACAGGGAACAAATTAATGCAAGAAAACAAAAACAAAAACAGGATGGGTAGGAGTGTTGGAAACTAGTTATATGCCAAGAAACAAAAGTCAAATTGGCATTGGATTTTTAACCATAATTTTATACCCAGCCAATCTATCCATCAAGTGTAAAGATAGAACAAAGATATTTTCAGACTTCAGGACTTGAAAATATGCTTCTTTTAAAATAATTATGCTTTAACACATTATTTTTTTTAAAAGGGTAAAAATCATGACTCATACACAAATATAAAATGAACATGTGTTAAATATCTTTCGCAGTTCATTATGAATGAGGGAACCAGTATGATGTTACAAACAGTTTAAAGAAGTAAAAGAAAAAAAGCACACATTTTTATGGAATAAAGCAATTTTGAAGCTAGTTATATACAAATCAATTTACAAATATGAAACTGCCTTTTTGTATGGGATTGGGAGAGGGACATGGGCTATTATTTGCATATCTATAGGTAAGAATTACTTTTGCATTGCTGTTAGTTATCCACAATTTACAGAGTGGTAAAGTAGCCCCAAGGCAATGAGAGGCACAGAGCCCCCACAGAAGTAAAATCAAGAAAGGATGTGCTGTAAACAATGTGGTTTTTCAAGGAAGCACAACATTTTCCAAGTATACTCCCCAGTGACTTCTATGGGGACACTGTACTGGAAAATATGCTTCATCAAAGGGAGGGAGTAAAGTGGAGAGAGAGAGAGAGGAGAGAGAGAGAGAGAGAAAGAGAGAGAGAGAGAGAGAGGTGAGGGGGGGCAGGGGAGGGAGGAGAAACCAGCACTGGAGGGTATGAAGAGGAGCTGCAGGACTACAGTGCAGCATGAAGGGAGAGCCCAGCAGGCTCAGAGCACAGGAGGGAGGACTCCTGAGAGGCTCCGGGAAGAAGAAGTGGCACTGATGAGCTCAAGCATCTGGAAAATACCATGGAAAGGCCTTTGGCAGAGCTGTTAATTGAAGGCTCCTATAGGACACTAATGCTAAGTAATAGAAATAAAGTGAATGAAAAACCAGGCCATCATTAACTTAGGAGTACTGGAAGGTTGCACAAGAATGCAACTAAGTAATGTTACTTGGCTTAGCAGTGAGTATTACTTCCATCATCATTACAATATAAATACCAACTATTTATCCGAAACGTGTAATAAAGTGATATTGGGTGATGGGTGTACATGTGGGAGAGTAGGTATTCACCCATGGAAGCCAGTGAATAATTTCTATAAGTGGGAAGTTAAGAAGTAGCAGTAGAGGAATAGTATTCATAAATATGAAGATAAACACCAGAGAAAGTGGCTTTAGAAGAGTTGCCAGTGGCTGCCTCTGGGAGGTAGATCCTGCTGTTTTTTCATTAAAAACTTATGCGCATACATACATACACATATATATATAACTCTACATATACTTACTTAAAATAAATTGGGAAAAATGATTATACCTTGAAAAAGGTAGACATTAATAAGTGCTGCTGAGGTTGGGTCATCTCACATATGACTAGTGAAGTAGAAATTGGCGCAGCCTTTTTGGAAAGGTGACTTGGCAGAATCTAATTAAATTTTCATGTATGCACCCTGCAACCCAGCAATCACACTTGTTGGTCTTTATCCTCAGAGAAACACTTGCCCGTGTGCGCAGGGAAGCAGGCATAAGGATGTTCCTGGAGCATTATCTACGAGGTAAAAGGTGAGACTCCTATAAATGTCCAGGGGAAAGGGAAGGGGGCTACAACAACAAACAAAAAATCTGGTCTATCCTGTGCTGCAGACACAGCTCTATATCCCATGTGCTGAGCAGGCAAAGGCTCCAAACAACATCAGAACAACAGCATTAGTGCTGAAATCTCCATCCCAGCCACCCAGAATGACAGGGTGTATTTCTGTATGTTCACGTACGTATGTCTGTACAAAGGAGTTCTGGAAGCATATACAGGTTGTCCCCCAAAATGTATGCATACTTTAACAGCTGATAGCTCAATTTTGAAAATGAAATGTATTTTAATAAACCCTGCCTTTGTAACAATTCAATGTGTATGTACACATTTTTGGGGACACCTCCCTATATATACTCAACTGATAATAATCAAGAGGGTACTTTCCTATATCTGTACTATCTTTTGGGGGAGAGAGGGGAAATTAAATTTATTAGGGGTGGTATTGGTTAATAAAACTATATAGGTTTCAAGTGTACAGTTCTATGATACATCATCTGTATATTGCATTGTGTGTATACTCCACCCCCAAAGTCACAAATCTGTTTCTTTTTAAAAAATACATATTTTTATTGATTTCAGAGAGAAAGGGAGAGATAGAAACATCAATGATGAGAATTATTGATAAGCTGCCTCCTACACGCCCCACACTGGGGATCGAGCCTGCAACCTGGGCATGTGCCCGACCTGGAATTGAACAGTGATCTCCTGGTTCATAGGTCAACACTCAACCACTGAACTACACTGGCTGGGCACACAAATCCGTTTCTTAAGAAGATTTTTAAAATTGTGGTAAAATACAAACAACATATATTTACTATCTTAACCATTTTTGAGTGTATGATATAATGGTGTTAAGTACATTCACAGTTTTGTACAACCAATCTCCAGAACTCTTTTTATCTTGCAAATCTGAAACTCGAATGTCCATTAAACAACTCCCATTTTTTTCCTTCCCCAGCCCCTGGCAACCACCACTCTACTTCCTGTCTCTCTGAATTGACCACTCTAGGTACCTCATATAAGTGGAATGTACAGCATCTTTGTGTGTCTGGCTTACTTCACTTAGCATAATGGCTTCAAGGTTCATCCATGTTGTAGCCTGTGTCAGAATTTCCTTCCTTTTTGAAGCAGATTTGTCCTATTTTTTTATGAGCATATATACCTGTATTTTCAGTGAAATTAAAAATAAGTACAATTGTCAAAAGAAAAAGCAACACATGCTTAGAAAAATAAACAAAGTCAGGCAATCATGGCCACTTAAATTTTCTTTCATATGTATTTATTTGTTTGGGTCATGTGTTATTTTAACACTAGAAAAATATTAAAATTAGGAGGCAAAAAAGTAAGCTATTCTTGTTGGGATGGGTGCAGTGGACACTGAGATAGGGATGGAATGTTTGTGCCCAAGGTCTGTCTGTGGCCGTGGCCCACCCCCAGACTGGGGTCATTGCCCTAAACCATGTAAAAAGAAGCTCAAGTGAATTCATAACCCACAAGTGACAATTTAAAGGACAGTGAAGTTCTACTTTCTTTTATTTGGCTTATCAGTTTGGCAAAGTTTGATAACACTTTGTAGGTGTGTTGGTGAAGCTATGGCAAAACAGGTGCTTTCAAACATTGTTGATGGGAGGGCACATGGCTTCAACCTCTGTGGAGAGCAGCGTCCACCAGCATTACAAATCACATGCCCACCGACTCAGAAATCCCACTGTTACTAATTCATCCAACAGGTAAATGCATGGACAAAATTATACGGTCTCTGCCAAGAGATTTGTTGCGGCATTATTTATAATAGCAGAAGTTTGGGAACAGCCAATAGGGGAGACGGCTAAGAAGTTTCTGTGTGTAAGTCCCCAGCCTGTGCTGTGGAACTCCGGTAGCAGTGGGGGTCGGGGAGAACAGGAGTGGAAGGAGGATGTGCGTGTGCTTTATTCTATGGCATTTTTCCTCTGTGTCTTTCAGGACAAAATGCCAGACAGCAAAATAAGTGTGCCCCGTGCCTCCGTTTCCTCTTCTCTGAAAAGGAGATGATGATTCTCCTGGGGTTCCATGAGCTGACCCATGTCAATGCTTAGATCAGAGCCTGCAGGGTGGGCACATGTAAGCTCATTATCCAGGTACCGTGTGTAACATGGCCCATCAGCCAGGGGAGGGGCTCTGGTGGTCCAGGTTGAAGCCTCTTGGAGACAGACAATCGGTTCTGTCAGAAAGGACACATCAAAAGGGTGTGTGTCAGAGATGGCTCTCCTGCTGAGACAACACAGGGCCCCGGGCAGGGCTGGGAGCCCCTGACGTTGGTGGCTCTGCCACACTGCTGTCTTCACACCCTTGTGTGGGTCTGGGCTGGGGCGGGACTGGCCTTCATGTGGCAGCGGGAACTAAAGAAAGCCTGTACTGACCACGCAGAGGCCGCAAGCGATGAACAACGATGTTCACGGTCAACAGAATTAAGAAACAGGAGAGCAGACTGGGTGCCACTTCCTGCAGAGGAGTCTTCAGGGAGTCCCTCACACGTCTGCTTACATTTCCTTGGTTAAAACAAAGCCACACCTCACTGCAAGGGCACTGGAGCAATGAAGTCTTACAACTGGCAGCTCTGCCAGCCCCAGTAAAATCATCTGAGTGATGAAAATGTTCTGGAACAAGACAGTGGGGATGGTTTGCACAGTCATGTCAATGAGCTAAATACTGACTTGTCCACTTCAAAATGGTGAACTTTGTGCCTGAGCCGGTTTGGCTCAGTGGGTAGAGTGTTGGTTCAGGCTGCTGGTTCGATTCTGGTCAAGGTCAAGGCCATGTACCTCTGTGGCAGGCTTGATCCCTGGCCCCAGTGTACATGCGGGAGGCAAACTATTCCACATGTTGATGTTTCTCTGTCTTCCCCTCCCTTCCACTCTCTCTAAAAATCAATGGAAAAATATCCTCTGGTGAGAATTAGGCGAACTTTGTTTTACCACAATTTAAAAAATTAGACTTCCCTTATTAAGGAATGAGATGAAAATGAATATTAGCCCTGCCCGGTTTGGCTCAGTGGATAGAGCGTCGGCCTGCGGACTGAAAGGTTCCAGGTTCGATTCCGGTCAAGGGCATGTACCTTGGTTTCAGGCACATCCCCAGTGGGAGATGTGCAGGAGGCAGCTGATCGATGATTCTCTCTCATCGATGTTTCTAATTCTCTATCCTTCTCCCTTCCTCTCTGTAAAAAATCAATAAAATATATATTAAAAAATAAAAGAAAATGAATATTAGGATAGGCAAGCAGCAGGCTCGCCATTCCTGTTTTTTAATCACATTAGATCTCCCTCGTTGAGCAGCCAGGCAGGGGGATGAGGTACCATAATTGGACACCCGGGGTCAGGTGCTCACCCTCAGTTGGGGGTGAGGTCTGTGACTAGGAGAAGCTGGGGGGCAGGGCACTAGGTAGATGGGCACTGGCATTTGTCATTAGGATTTAGCTATAAGGTTCCCTTGAAGTGAGCCATACCTGTGTTGGTAACCAGAGGGGCATGGGATTACTACCCATTACCTGTTGCAGGCTGGGCACAGTGGGCTCTGGGATAGACAAGTACCCTTAGAAGGTCAAGAAACAAATCCTGACTTAATGCAGAAGGAAACAAACTCAGGGTTCCCTGACCATTTTTCCAGGGGGATTGTAGATAGAGCACCATTACTCACCTTCACCATTTTATGACTATTTTCTCTACATTTTCCTGAACAGTCCAGGCCTGGCAAGGTCTTTACCCTGAACTTGATCTGTTCCCTCTTGGCAAGGCACACCCACACTGAGGATTGCTCTGCCTTGAGAATACCAGGGGAAGTTTTCCAGATGGGCCTGCATTTCCCCCCCCCCCCCCTCAAAAAAAATAAAGGAGGTGGTCTCCCAACTTTCATGAAATGTTACCTAGGAAAGACATGGGTAAGAGTGATACAGAGGGTGACTAGAAAGTGACTTAGTCACATCTCCTGCCTGTGGATCCCCAGAGGCCTGGGTCCTGCCCAAGTGCCTGCAGCTCAGAGGAGCTGGGCAGGAGAGGAGGGGGAGAGAGAGCTAAGTCTGTCCCGGTCTTTCAATGTGATGAAACCGGTGGAGTGTCTGCCAAGAACAGGTCAGGTTCAAAACAGGAAACCCCAGGGTAGTGATAAATGAACACTTCTCTGTAGATTTTACATGGATCTCTAGGGAAAGTGCTGGAACTGATCTCATTCAACATTTTTTTCACAGATCACATTGAAGAGGAAGTGCACAATGAGCTCTCCAGGTTTGCCAACCGCGCTAATCTCTTCCAGGTGCCGAAACACTAAGGTCGTGGGGAACTGCAGGAAGCTGCTACAGCGCTTACTGGGAGGGGCAGGAAAATGCCCAGAAGAGGCAGGAGCAAAGTGCAGTTGGAAGAGCAGAGCCAGACTGCTGCCATGGGTTGCCACAGTCTCCAACAGTGCACTTCCTGGGGATCCTACAGCTCCAAGTGTTGGGGTGTGTGTGTGGGGGGGGGAGGGGAGGTGGGACAGGAGTGTTGAGGTCCCTGCCCCTCCTGGGAGCCCTGGAACAGTCCCTCCCTCCTGGCCTGCACACAGAAGCTACAATTTCCAGGGCACCCTGCCCTTCACAGGATTCCTCCGAGAAAGGCCCACTTTTCCTCCCTATGCAGTGCTTGGCTCTGTGCCACCTGCATGGGTTCTCTCCCACCTGCGTGACTTGTTGACCTTCCTTGGCTTCTGACCTTACCCCTCCTCTGCTTGGATGGAGTGTGGTGTGGGTTCCACCTGGCCCACGCCTGGCTACTGCACCTTCAGGCATCCTTTGGTCTTCCCACCCCTTCCAGGGGACCTGCCCTCCTCTGGGAGAACAGAGAAGCCTCATTTACAGGAAATCCTCTAGAGCTGAGGCAGATGCTCCCCAGGCCAGTTCTCAGGAGCATCAACATCTCTCCTTCCCGGAGCCGCTCATCTCTGCTGGGCACCCATGTCAGCCTCCGGTACTTTCTTCAGCTGCTCCTGCTCTTAACGTCACTTCTATTTCGTTCGCTTTATTTTTCCTTGGCACTTCCCCTCCCCTCCACCTGACCCCACAAATGGTCCTGATTCTTGTTTTTAGGCACCACAATCAATGTTCTACTAGTAACTTCCAGTCACTGCGAACCACTCAGCCAGGCCTGGTCTCCACAGACTGAGGAGTTAGAGGATTTGCAGGAAAGAGAAAGTCTTCTAAGGGTGAGAGATTTAGCTTCAGCCTACTGTACACACTAATCACTGTATGTTAAGCTATTGCTTTAGCCTTATAAGGAGTAAACTTTCTTTTAAAAAATATATTTTATTGATTTTTTTACAGAGAGGAGGGGAGAGGGATAGAGAGTTAGAAACATCAATGAGAGAGAAGCATCAATCAGCTGCCTCCTGCACACCCTCTACTGGGGTGTGCCTGCAACCAAGGTACATGCCCTTGACTGGAATTGAACCTGGGACCCTTCAGTCCCCAGGCCGATGCTCTATCCAGTGAGCCAAACCAGCTAGGGAAGGAGTAAACTTTTCTTAAGTTTAAGTTGCTGGGAGGGGACCTAATGAAATTACTGATGGGCAGGCAAGGACTGCCGATGCGTACCAAGATCATTAGGTGAAAACTAGTTGGGAAACAGGATATGTACATGGTGCCAAAATGCCACCCCACAGAATTACTTGCTAATCACAAAAGGGAAAATGACTTTATACATTAGAAATCTGTGATCGAGTGACCACATTTAGCATCATTAATAGAGGGACTACGACACATAATGGGGTTCCTAATGTCACAGGATCTGAAATGTTCTTGCCACAAATGGTTAACCTTAACCTAATCGTCTAATTTCTCAACTAGGGTTCTAGGAAAGAAATAAGCCCTAATGACCTAAGGTATCTGTATTAGAGTTCTTCAGAGAAACAGAACCATTAGGGAATAGATCTGTATCTATATCTATATCTGTATCTACTAGTATATCTGTATCTATGTCTATGTCTATCTATAGTTATATTAACTATGGCTATAGCGATATCTCTACCTCTACATCTATTTAGATATAGAGATAGATACATTAATAATAATAAAGATATTTATTGTAAGGAACTGGCTCATGAGGAAGCTAAGAAGTCCCAAGATGTGCAGTTGGCAGGTTGAACACCCAGGAGAGCCAAGTGAGGTGTAAGTTCCAGTCTGGAAGCTGGTAGGCTAGAGATCCATAAAGAGCAGATTTCTTATTTCGTCTGAAGTCAGAAGTCGGACAGTGCTCTTTGGAATTGTGACCATGGCGATAGAATTTGCTTTTTTATAATGACTTCCTTTTGTTCTCCCATGAAATTAATAGAGTTGTATTTTATAACTAGGCTACAAGGTGAAAAGAGGTATGTGCCGCTATTGAAAATGAGGTTTTCCTGTGAGAGTGAAGCCCCGAATCAACACTTGAGAGACAAGAGCAACAGTCTGTTGAAGTAGTCACCACGGGAGGCTTCTGGGATGGCATTGAGGGAGCCCTGGCTTTGGCTTAGACAGAAATGAGCACAAACCTTCCCTCTTCCAATAAGAGCTATGAAACTCATCACTGAGGCCATCTGTGTAATTTCTTTGGGCCACACTTTTCTCATCTATAAAATGGGCAGAATACCATCTACTTTGTAGAGATACCGGGAAGATTAGAACTATTGGACATAAAGCCCTGGGCACAATGCCTGCACACAACAAATGGTAGCTACTGTTACTGTTGCTGTCTTGTGGGAACACTCAATAGAGGTGCCAGAAATGCGGTGTAAGGGAAATACAAGGAATTATACAAGAAAGCTACCTTATACTTAGAGTAGTCAAATCACAGAGACAGGAAGTAGAAGGTGGCTGCCTGAGGTTGAGGGAAGGGAGAAGCAGAGAGTTGTTGGATGGCTTAAAACAATGGAAATGTTACAGCTCTAGAGGCTAGAAGTTCTAAATCAAGGTGTCAGAATATTATATCGAGTGTCAACTGTAATTGAAAAAAAATTATTTTTAAGGCGTCAGAAGGGTCACATGCTCTCCGAATGCTCTCGGGGAGGATCCTTCTTTGCCCCTTCCTAGCTTCCGGGGCCCCAGGCATCCCTTGGCCTTTGGTGGCATCTCTCTTCACATGGCTTTCTTTTCTGTGTCTGTCTTTCTTTGTCTTCTCCTCATCTTATAGGGACACCAGTCATTAGATTTGGGCACACCCTCTATCCAGGATGGTATCATCTCAACATCCTTAACTAATTATATCGTCAAAGATTCTATTTGCAAATAAGGTCACATTCTGAAGTTCTGGCTGGATGAGAATTTTTTGGGGGGTTGGGGCGACACTATTCAACCTACTACACAGTTGCAAATGACAGAAAATTCCATCTAACTAGCTTAAACAAATAAAAATAATTATTGGGACAGCTAGCAGGAAAGCCTAGGAATATACGGAACATCAAGAATGGCTTGACCAAGGAGCTCAGTTTTTCTCAATCAGATCTGTCGTTTGCTGTGTTGGCCTCATTCTTAGGCTCTGGTAGCAACCCTAGCAAAAGTAGCTAGTACCTCGCCCTGAACAATATTGGCAAACATCTCATGCATATCATTGGCTCTGATTAAGTTTTATGCCCATCCCTAATACTGTGACCAGGCCTAAGTCTACCTGGTATACCTCAGCTCTAGAGCCAAGGGTAGATTCTGTTCCGTTGAAAACACACAGACGACGAGGAGGAGTTCTCCCCAGAGTGAACTTGGGGTTCTATTACCAGGAGAAGTGTGAATGAGTGCTGTGCAGTAAAAAATGTACCTCCACTAGAATGTTGGTCTTCCTCCATAGTCAAGGAGGTCCTGAAAGGCAGCAACTCTGGTTTTCATGTCTGTATTTGGGAGCCCTGGATAGCGGCAGGCCCTCATGTAAATATTTTCTGAGTTGTTTTGAATTTTTATTATTATTTTTTTTAAACCTCACCCGAGGATATTTTTCCATTGATTTTTAGAGAGGGTGGAAGAGACAGGGAAAAACAGAGAGAAACATCGATGTGAGAGAAACACATTGACTGGTTTCCTCCTGCATGCATCCTGACCAGGGCCTGGGCTGGGGAGGAGCCTGCAACGGAGGTACATGCCCTTGACTGGAATCGAACCCGGGACCCTTTGGTCACAGGCCCATGTTCTATCCACTGAGCCAAACCGGCTAGGCCTTGTTTTGGATTTTTAACATGATTTAGTTGCGGAGGGATTAATCCAGTATAAACCTGAGACCCAGTTCCCAAACCAGGGTGACGCCACCCCATCAAGACACTGCCCTTTGTAAAGCCCCATCCAGGCAGAACAGTTTGCCAACTGTTGTGACATCATTCTTAAAACTTTCCATGAAAGAGAACTGAGACAAAAGGCTGTGTTTGGGTCAACATGGCAGGAAAGAAACACTAGTGGTCGGGAGGTGAAACTGAGGAAGATAGAAATACAGCTGCACCTTCCAGTTATGTCTCAACACACCCAGGAATCTCAATACCCGCAGGGATGGGTACTACTACTCTCACATGCCCTGGAGCCCTGGTGGAGAAAATAAGATTCTGAGTTTAGGCCTGTGTCCTCCAGTGGTTGAGGCCTGAAGTGTTGTGCCTTGGACACCCGCAGAGTGGCCTTGTGTCCCAAGCGCCAGAAGAGCCAGTGCCCAGAGGGTGAATTGAGACAGCCCTCAGCTAGATGCAGCTGGACTCCGTAGCCACACTGTGGAGTTAATTTGCTGACCTAGATGTAGTTTGCAGCCCACAAAACCTCATGCCATAGCAAAGCTTTTCTTGTGCTGAGACAGCTGGCCGAGCACGATGTTGCAATGACTCAGTTCTTAGTAAAGTGTCTGAAGAAATTGGGGGCAGGGCTAAAGCCGTAAAGACCACAGTTCCAAGGGACCTTCCTGTTTATTCCAGGGCAAGAGAAGGGGAGCCTTCTGTTAGTGGGCACTGGTGTTTCATGAGAAGGAACAAGGCTGGGGCTTTGGGGCTGAGCTGTGTATACACAGTCCACACATGATGGTCAGACAATTAGACTTAGACTGGTAACTCAGACGACCGTGCAGGCCAAAAACATTTTTGGAAAGTGGTCTTCAAACTATGTGAATCAAGTCACATTTCTCCGTGACTTCCATTTTGAAATTGGGACTAGGTTTCTATGAGGAAGCCTGCTTCAATAACACTAGGGTTGAAAACTGTTCTGAGAGCTTCCCATTAAACATAGCAGATGAAACATGTGCATAAGCCTTGGTGCCCGTCCCTCCACCCCTCCGAACCCCACTCCAATGTGAAGGTGTCAGGAAATGGATAACCTCCTGCCAGTCAGTGGATGAACTCATTAATGTCCATTGAGATTTTGTGTGGGGGGGATTATCCACAACTAAGTACACTCTGTTTAAGGTCCCCTTCATTCATCTTTGTCATTTATTGGGCAATTGACATTCTTTTACCATCAACCAACACTCTTAAATATTTACATTATTTGCACAACTAATACAGTAAAACTTACTAATTTAGTACATTAGTTGTTTCTAAATATTTAACTGTTAATTGAAAATTTATTTAATCAAAATTTGTTCTGAGTACTTAATTAAAACGAAAGGTTTACTATTGCCTTCTCAGTGTTTTAAATGACTTAAGAAGTAGATGTCAAGCCACACAGCATGATTCCAAAATTAACCACTATACTTAGGACTAAACTGGTTACAAAATTGCTAATAACATGGATTTAAATTTCTTCATTATTTCTATTCTTGCTTCCTAGGATTAAAATACATTTGTTAGATACTAAAAAAAATAACATACATTCATAAGAGAGATAAGAGTGTCTAAGAGAGGAATAAAAAAATTCTACTGATGTTCAGTAGAAATAAATTTACTTTGGATATATTAACTTATTGTGAAATATCCTATATAATAAAGAGCTAATATGCTAATTAGACCAAATAGCAGAACAACTGTCCTGACAACCTTCCAGATGAAGCCAGGGCTGCTCTGGGCTTCGAGGGCCGAGCCCCTTGCACAAATTTCATGCATTGGGCCTCAAGTACATCTAATAATAAATTGTTATTGTTATGTTCCACAATTACTAACATTTCACTACATTTGTGTTTTTCCCCCCTCTCTCTAGCTATAAGGTTTTTTTGCTGAGACATCTGAAATTAAGTTTCACACATCCTGACATGGGTTGAATTATGTCGTGGTTTGAATTACATTTCCCCAAAAGGTCGGTTGAAGTCCTAACCTCTGATACCAGTGAATGTGACCTTATTTATAAATAGGGTTTTTGCAGATGTAATCAAGTTAAGATGAGAGCGTGCTGGATTATGTGGGCCCCAAATCCAATAACTGGCATTGTTATAAGGAGAGAGAGAGAGAGATTAGAAGTGATGGAGAGGTACACAGTGAAGGACATAGACTCTGGAGGCAGAGATTGGAGTTAATGCTGTCACCGCCAAGGAACACCAAGTATTGCTGGCCAACACCAGAAGCTGGGAGGAAGCTCTTCCTCCAGAGCCTTCCGACAAGCATGGCCCTGCTGGTACCCTGGTGTCAGACTTCCAGCTTCCAGAACTGGGAGAAGATAAATTTGTGGTTGTAAACTACCCAGCTTGTGGAAATTTGTTATGGCAGTTCTAGAAAATTAATACAACCTCTAAATATAGGTGTTACAAAAAATGCAGGTATTTCATAGGAGTAAGGACATATTCCCCATTATTAACACTATTATCACACCAAAGAAAATTAACAACAATTCTATAATAGCCAATCTATAATTAAAAGGATCCAATTGTCCTCATAATACCTTTGGTAGATTTTTTTTTCTGTTTTGGTTAGAATTCAGTAAAGGTAATCTTATATTCACTTGATTGTTATATCTCTCTAATTTATTTTATTCTAAAGCAGTGGTTCTCAACCTTCCTAATGCCGTGACCCTTTAATATAGTTCCTCATGTTGTGGTGACCCCCAACCATAAAATTATTTTCGTTGCTACCTCATAACTGTAATTTTGCTACTGTTATGAATCATAATGTAAATATCTGATATGCTATATGTGTTTTCCAATGGTCTTGACCCACAGGTTGAGAACCACTATTCTAAAGTAATCTACCTTTTTTATAAGATTAACTTTTTGAAGTGTCTGGGTATTAAAAAATTCTTCTTAACAATAAGGAAGATTTTAGTCAAGATTATTGTAATTGAGGAGAGAGATTGGGTTCAACTCAAAATACTGCAAAGACAAGTGGGGATCTATAGCCAAAGAGTAGGATGAGGCGGGTCACTGGATTAAAAAGTACGATGAGGAGATATCAAGGGTAGGGGGATTCTTGCTAAAGACAGGTCAAGGGCATAGACATCAAGGGTAGGAGATGAGGAAGTTGATTAGATATCAAGAGTGGAAGGTGGATTTGTCAGGTTCTTTGCTAAGACTGGGCTGGGCAGGCCCAAGACAGTGTAGGGACCAAGGTGGAGGCCTAGTTGAAAGAGGGTTCAAAAGAGGCTGCGTCAAGTCTGGCCAAGGAGAGAGAGCCTTTGTCACAGGTCAGTGTCCAATAGTAGATTCCACACTGTGAATCTGTCCTTTCAATTCCTCTTGGTGTCATTTAATTTGTCCCTCGATCTCCATACTTCGAGATCATAGTCATGAGGCTTGATTAGATTCATGATCATCATTTTGGCAGGAATAATTCATAGGTGGTATTGTGTATTTCAGATTCTGTCACATCAGAAGGTGCATGATTGTTGCATTATTAGTGATGTTCAGTTTGATAGCTTGGTTAAGATGGTAACCACAGGATCTCTCCATTGTAAAGGGTAATGAGTAAACCATCTGTAAGTGATACAGTAACCTAATGTGAATATCTTACTCTCTAATAACCTTTCATCCAGTGGTTCCACTGATAGATAATTTTGCCTTATTTTGGGGGGGGCTGCAAAAGTGTGATTTCTAATTCTATCATTCTTTCTACTATTTTTATTAGCTGGGATTTCCCTTCTTTTTCCTCCTGTTTTGAATGTCACAATGGACACGTGTATTTTTTTTTTATTGTGTTACCCATTATAGCCATTATTCATTTTGATGCTCAAATTGTTCCAAATTTGGCCAGTGAGAATCCCTTCCAGTAGCTCCTGTGTCTTTGAATACTTCCTTGTCTCCTGAAACAATCTGATGCTTCAGGTTCACTTTCCCTGCCCTCGACGTGCGGTTGCCATTTCTCCAAGGGACAGAAAACAACCATCCTTCTCCACTACCCATGAGTAAGGTGTCACTCTCCTTACATTTACAGTGAGCTGAAGAGTAACCAATGTTTACTAGGTACCGTGTGCCAGGCACTGTGCAAGTGTTTTCCATGCGTCACCTCAATAATTCACATACAAGTCCTTTCTGGTAAACACTCTTACCATTACTTAGCCCCATTTTACAGATGAGGAAATCGGGGTGCGGGGAAGTTAAGTTGATTGCATGTGACCACTCAGCTAGCAAGTGGAGTAGTTAAAATTGGAACTCAGATTTTCTGATTCCAAAATCTAGTTTGGAACCGCCGTGCTATATTGCCAAGTTTGCTACAGAAAAAGAAAACAACTTAAAAAGAACTGAACTGCAAAATACCTACAATTTAGAAAAGACAAACAAACAACAGTTATGCTTTCAGATGATAGGCATTAAGCAAAATTTAAAGAAAAAAGTCCTTGAGAAATATGGCCCCTTTTCATTAATTCTAAATTGCCAATAATCACAGTTTAGGATAACCTGGGTCAGGCCTGGAATGAGATCAGAAAGACTTCCTACAACTCCACCTTAGCATGGAATTAACTGGAGCAGGGATTTGGGATCAAGTGAGTGTTAAAAGCCTTTCAAGCTTCTCACAGCTACAAGCAGTTTTCCTGCTCCTGGTCTATTCAAGCTGGTGCTGCCCAGGTTAATGAAAGGGACATCCAGGAGAGAACTGCTCTGATTATGTAACTGTCCTGGCTCTCCTGGTCCCAGCGTGCTGGGGAAGTGAAGGCGGACGACTTGCCAGGTCACGGGCTGTGACTGCCTGGAGGAAGGCGCCCTACCGACCAGCAGAGCCCCTAAAGTTCTTGTAGAACAAAACGGACTGTCCTGGTTCAAGGGCGAGTGACTTTCTATTATCTCTGAATGAGAGAAACTTCCTCCTCCCAACAGGAATTTCCAGTTGTAGTTATTAGCCTAGGTGTAACCCGAAATCCAAATGTAATTACATTTCTCTTAGAGCTAAGGTCGCCCCTAGCAACCTGCCCATTTCCTGCTTTCCTTCTCAGGAGAGTCTTTGGCCTTTTCCTCTTTCCCCCTTGACTTGAGTGCGCAATTACGCCCGGGACAGTGCTTAGTAAGGAGCCTGGGCCTGGGACACTAAGTCTCCAGCCTGCCCTCTCCTACCTTCCCTCCCCGGGTCTTTGCAGGGGCAGGGAGGTACCTGAGCACCGGTACCTCCCTGATGAAGAGGGGTATTCCAGGGAGCAGGGCGGGGGTGGGGGCAGGGGGGGGGCACTAGGGTAAAGAGGAGGAATAAACAGAAGCAGATGTGCCTTCAGCCCAGGTCCCGGCCCACTGCAAACAGGAAGCTGGGATGGCAGTGATAAGAGCCCTCTTAGGGCTGGGCCTGGCCTCCTGGAGCCGGGAGCAGGCTGGGCTCCTCCTTCCTCATCTCTCCACGGATCTTGTTTGCCTTCCCTGGGGACAGGCCAGACGCGCTTTCTCTTCATTCGAATACAAATCAGATACATTCACATTCTTTATAAATGCCAACGAGCTCTCTTAGTTTTAAAAAATGTGCGTGGACAACCATTCTCATGTGAACTACAAGAGTGGAGACTATACATACACATGCACACACACCTCACAGGCACATACACATGCACACAAAAGCACACACATCTCATACACTCATACATGCATACACACACCTCATACACACATACACATGCACACACACACCTCACACACATACGCATGCACACACACCTCATACACCTATATACATGCACACACACACAAGCAACCATCTAAGCTGAGATTACAAAGCCTTGAGGTGACTAATGCCCAGGAGTCCCCCAAAACTCCACAGTTGTAGGGACCCTCCAAAGGATGGACTGTCCAAGTGGTGCTAAAGGGCTCTCAGAGTTATTTTTGGCTACTCATGCCCAATCTGGGAGGGATGACAGCAATGAAAACTCTGGCCTGTAAGGGTGTGAGGGCGGGGGCTGGGGCTCATGACGCCCTGGGCCCGCAGCATATCATTTTACATCAACGTTTCCCTTTGAAATGAACATATTTTTATGGACCCCGAACTGACTTACATTTTTAAGTATCACCTGAATACGTGGAAATTTAAACCAAGGTATAAACTGTGTGTGCTGATAAGTAGTCTGATAATCATCAAATTCAGGCAGGAAGGAAAGAAGCATCCAAGGTCTTACCCAATCATCCCCAACTTCAGGTGTGTCACCAGCAGGGGCTTCTGTTTCTCCCAGACAGCCCCACTGTCACCCGCTGTGGTTCCAGCTTCCACTGGGTGATCCCCGGGCTCAGGAAACGCTGCCCCCTATTCTGTCCCTCCCTTGGCTAGGGGTGAGCAACAGCTTCCTGCTGTTGCCCATCTCTGGATGACTGGTTTTTCTATCCTGGTAAGCTTGAGGTGGGGAGGCAGCATTTCATAGAGGGGGTGGTGGTGCAGATGTCTTAGGTGGAATGCCCCAAAAGCCAACTCTAAGAGGGAGGTTTGGGTGCAGAGAGTTTATGGGGCAGCAGCAGTAGCCACGAGAGAGTGAGAGAAGCGACTGGCAGAGGGAGATGTTGAAATGTAATGGGTTTGCAACAAAAGCCCCGTCCTGGATCCACGAAGCCAGGATCTCCCTTTAGAGTCCAGGGCCTGGGTTTCTGTACTCCCCTCCCCTGCATCCATCGTGGAGTTGAATGAGGCAGCAACCTTTAGACACGGCTATTCCTGGGGAGGGGGAACCTGGGAAGAGGCCACAGCATCCACCTCAGGTTCCAAGCCCAGCTTTGCAATTTACTAGTTGTGTAACCTTGGTCAATTTCCTCATCTGTGAAAAGAGAAATTGTGAGGATTAAGTGAGACTGTGTTCCTCTGCTGGCTTCCCTCCAGGGAGAGCGGCGACGGGTTTGGGCAGGATCCAGAACACTGGGTCAGCCTCAGTTACGAGGGGTGGGGCTCCTGTGCCATAAAGGCTCCTGTGCCCAGGTGTGGCCTTCTCTCCACTTCCTGCTCCAGGGGCTGGGTGGGTGGACCTTGCTCTCACTGGGCTCCCCAACTCCCTGCACAGAATGAGGAAGCTGAGCCAACGTCCTCTTGCAGCCTGGCCCCCTTGCCCTCCCAAGTCTTCCTCCCAGAACCACTGGCTAGTTGGGGCTTATGTGGGGGAGGGGAGTGGGCGCTCTGGATGCTGGTGTCCTCAGTGCAGCTGTCAAGCCTGGGGCACTGCCCGGAGGCGGCCTGTCAGGCTCTGTGCTCTGTGCCTTTATCTTTGGTGTGTGCTGACCCTCAGGAAGGGACGGCTACCCAAATCCCACCTGCACTCTCAACAGTAGAAAAGATGGAAAGAAAGAAATAGAATGGTGAAGGGGGTGTCAAAGGGTGCAGCAGCACCTCAAACTTCTTCGGGGTCCCGCTGCTACACAGGGGTCCTTGCTGTGAATGAGAAAAGGTCCCTCTGGGCAGACATAGCCTCACAAGTGCAAGTGCTCAGCTTAACACACAGTGTCTCTGAGCAAACTGGATAAAGGCCTGGCCCTCCCTGTGCCTTTGGCGTGCAGCACCCAACCCGCCCAACCCTACAGGTGACCTCGAATGACACAGGCTCCACCTGATGATGCCACAGGCTCCTTGCCCTGCCTCTGCCCTGCCTGTTGTCTCAGCACGCACCCAGTCAAAGGCGTAACCTTGGCTTCTGCCCACTTGGTGTGGTCTATGTGCTTGGTAATGACAATCAGGTTCCATGCCACACAGCCTATCTTCCCACATATCCAATAACTCTCTGTGCCTTAGAGCTGCTCTCTGTGACAAAATTCACAGATTCACTGAGTCCTGGGACTGCAAGGGACCCAGAAATGTCACTAATGGCTGCTGAGTGGCCGGAGGACCAAACCTGTTCCCTTGGGAGCAGATCTCCAGACCAGAAGCACCCCAGCCTGGTGGCCTTTGCCCCTGAGGTTCTTCCATATATTTATCCCCCCAGTCTCCTCTGCTTTGCTCAGAGCCCATCGTAGTAACTTGTGTCATCCATGGACATGGGCAACAGCATCCCGTCCCCAGGCGTGTCTCGGGAGAGGTGGTGTGAGTAGAGCAGAGGTCCGCAGCCAGGTGACTGAGCTGATTTAGCTGGATCTGTTTGCTGCACCTGGTGCTGACCCTCATGACTCTTCTTTAAAAATGGATACAGCCACAACGGGCCTGCATCCCTTCATGAACACTGATGGGGCGAGTGGTGTCTCCCCGACAGAATTATAGGAGTGGCCCAAACCCCAATTTTACAGGGAAGAAGAAATTATTTACTCCAGAGTCAGGCAGAATGAGTTGAGACCCTGGACCCCTTATCAGCTGTGGGACCTTGACAAAGCTATTTCTCTGTGCCTCACTTTTCTAATCTGTTGAATAGGATGATGGAATAATAGTACCCGTCTTACAGGGTTGTTGATCACATTCATGATCCAACATGTTATAATCCAACATAAGGACTCAATGAGTAAGTGCTTATAACAGCATCTTGTATATAATGTATGTCAGCTACAGGAATGACCACAGGTGCGTTCCCATGGGGCAGAGTAGACATCTCTGTAAAGTTTCCACAGGCATCAGTTTACCATCTCAGTGGCCCCCAGATTCCCAGCAATAGATTGTGACTGGCCCAAGGAAACCCCGGTTGGGAGCCACTCTTTCATCTTGGGGGACCCCTCTCCTGCTGCCTAGGGTATGTGTTGGGGCGGGGGCAGCCTGGGCTCCTGGTCTTACTCTGTCTCCTGGGGGTCGGGTGGACAGGCAGGGAGGCATGAAGGAAAACACTGTGAACAACCAGTTACGCCCCGTCAACAACCTGAGACTACAGTCCTGCTATCCCAAGCAGCCTCGTTTCCTTTAATCAGTCAATACGGTCTGTCAACAGCAAAGTCTTCCACGGCGTTTTGGGCATTTTTATTTCAGCTCTGACTCCTGCTTGGGGTAATGAGTTCCATGAGCTTACCACCTACAGAGTGAAGTCGGATTTTCTCCTTTTATTTCTGAACATAATTCCCTCAAGTGTTAAGCACAGCCCCCTGGTTCTAATTCAGGATCTGATGAGTGAGTTCATGACCACCCTCCCCATCACATTCATGATCCAACATGTTATTCCTTCTTAGCCATTATCTTTCCAGACGGAAGAACCCTCACCGTTTTACTGTATTTTTACAGCCGCTTCCCCTTCCTGTGACAACGTGGGCTGGGACTCTTCCAGTCCCCACTGTGAGCACAAGGACAGGGGTCCCGGCCCAACCACAACACTGCCCCCCCCCCACCCCCCGCCCTTGGAAGCACTTCCAAGTGCCAAATGAGAATTGCAATTCAATACGTGCGGATCAGTCCTTTTGTGAAAACGGGAAGAAGAGGGGATTGGCGGTTGGTGAAAGAGAGAGCAAGCATAGGCAGATCTGCGCACAAGCAAGGGATTTTGCAACAAAGTCTTGGAACAATAAAAGGAGGTGAGGTCTTAGAACTCAGACTTAGAACTCCACCCCACAGCTGCTGTACGTAGCTCACAGAACGTGTCCTGTCCGAGGGTGCCCTCCAAGGTGGCAGGTGGGGGCTGGAGTCCAGTCCCCGCCCACTCACCATGCTCCAGGGTGCTGGGCTGCATCAGCCAGAGGGTGTTACCTTTTCCTGATTTGCATAAAGACACCGTGTAGACCAGCAGAAGCTCTGCCCATTCCCATGTTGGTCAGTACGGGGGCAGCTGTGTCCCGTAGACGGGAAAGGCCGAAAAACCCAGGTCAGAGCTAGGTGCGGGGTCCTGATGTGCCCTGCCATAAAGTCTTCATAGTCATTATCCAGTGAATATTTATTGAGCATCTACTGCGTCCCAGGGCTCTTGTAGGTGTTTGGTGAGGAAGACAGACACAGTTCCTGCTCTCACAGAGCTTCCATTACACAGGGACACAAATTAACAAGGTAGATTTAGACGCCACAAGCACCATAATGACCTAGATCGGGGGTGAGCACACAATGGCCCTTGGCCTATTTTTGTGAGGTCCGTGAGCTAAAGAGTGCTTTTCCCATTTTTAAAGGGCTCCCAAACAAAGCCCACCCTTAGGATGCACACAGGCCTACTTATGCACCACTTCGTCTGGCCTAGACAGTGACTTGAGGTGGTAGGTGGTCTAGTGAACACTGCTGGTTGCCTCTCCAGTATCCATTCACATCTCCCACGTACATGGTAGCTTTGAGATTTGGGTGGGATGGGGCCTTCACTGCCTAAATAATCAGGGTCCTATCGGCAGTGACTGCTTCAGGTTTATGCCAATCAGCACCTGGGTCTCTCTCGGGCTAAGTGATAAGTTAAGTGGAGTCCAGGACTCTCCTTTGAGTGTTAGAAGACAAGAAACTCTCTTCCTGGATGGGGTGGGATATGGATGTGAGGCCAGGGACTGCACAGCCGTTTTGCCAATGTTCAGGAAGTCACCATGAGGTTAAAGCTGACCCGTTAAACTGAGGGCAACCAGAGAATCACAGAGAAAAGGACCCAGGGCCCTGACCATATGGCTGGAGCCTGATTTGCTTCCGGACTTAGTTCCACAAGCCAACAAACTCTCTTCAATATTTAAGGCAATTTGCATTCCTTGTTTCTTTTAGATCAAGACATCTTAACTGATTATAAATGGTCAAGGAAGAAGGATGTTTGAGCTGAGATGTGAATGACAGTACAGATCTGGAGGGAGAACCTTCCCAGCAGAGGAAAAGGCACATGCAGATGCCCTAGGTGGGCAGGAGCCAGGCACATTGAAAAAGCAGGAGGGTCGGTGAGCCATGGGGACAATGGGGTCCGAGGAGGTAGAGAAATAGGCCTCGTCTTGGTGGCCAAGGAGAGGAGATCAGATTTTTCTATAAATGCGACAGAAAGCCATTGTTAGTTTTCAAAATTTTAAACTGGTTTTTATTTAGACACAGCAGTACTGTACACAAGGCTTAAGAGCATGGTTTGATGAATTTCAACACCCACACACATACACATATATCTCCATCACCCAGATCAAGAATATCTTCAGCACCCACAAGCCATGTATGTTAATTTTACATTTCCTAGTAGCCACATTAAAACAAGTAAAAAGAAACAGGTGAAATTAATGTTACTGATGTGTTTAACTCGACAGATCCTGAATATTGTTTCACCGTGTAGTCCATGTCTAGGGTGTTAATGAGCTTTCCATTTTCCCCTGCCTCAGTCTCTGAAATTCAATGTGCATGTGACACTGGCCACATGTCTCAGTCTGGACCAGCCACATTCCAAGTGCTCAGAAGTCACATGTGACTGGTGGCTCCTATATGGACAGAGCAGGTCTAGTGAGTAAGGTGGATAAATGGGAATGAAGCAAACGGTGTGGTGTCCATTGATCAGAATGGAAGTCGGTAGGGTGTGGGTTGCCGACTTCATCTCTTACCTAGTGAATTATAATATTATTGATTCTATTTCCTATGCTGCCAGATTGGTACTGGAAATACCAGGGGGAACACTTTGTAAAGTATATGTCTCTAACCAGTATGCTGTATATCTAAAACTAATGAAAAATACTACTAAAGGTAAACTATAATTGAAAATATTTTTTTTAAAATAAAATGTAAAAAAGAATCTTAGTTAGTGAAAATAAGTTCCCACCCAATCTCAGTTCCCTGTCTCTATATCCTCTAAGGTCTTAGGTTACTCAATACAGAATTTTCCTACCACAGGGTTTCCATTCCTTTCTGGGTTCTCTTATGAATGACAGGTTCCTTATTTGAGCAACGCAGGCAGACCTCTTTGTATTGTGCTTCGCTTTATTGCGCTCCACAGATTTTTGTTTGTTTGTTTGTTTTTTACAAATTGAAAGCAAAACCCTCCACCAGCAAAAAGATTAAAACTCACTTTATTGCAACACTCACTTTACGGTGGTCTGGAATGGAAACCACAGTATCTCTGAGGTACACTTATAATTCGCCAATTTCACCCTTGAGTTATCGCAGACTTTTCTGATGGAAGTCATTCTACATGTGTTCATTTGAACGATGAACACATGACCTGGCTGGTCACCTGAATCACTTCAGAGTCTTTATTTTTATTTTTTAAAAATATATTTTAAAAAAATATATTTTATTGATTATCGGCTTTTCAAAATATTTTTATTGATTTCAGAGAGGATGGGCGAGGGAGAGATAGAAACATCAATGATTGATTAGAAGGAATCATCGATTAGCTGCCTCCAGCATGCCTCCCACTGGGGGATCGGGCTCACAACGCGGGCATATGCCCTGACCAGGAATCGAACTGAAACTCCTGGTTCATAGGTCAGTGCCCAACCACTGAGCCACACTGGCCAGGCTGAATCACTTCAGAGTCTTTAAAACAAAACAATACACGTTCAGGACCTCCTGAGTCCTCCTAGTCCAGAGAGATGCTCAGTGGTGCACCCTTTTAAAAAGCTCGACACGTGACTGTGGTGGGCACTGGCTCTGGGAAACACGGGATTCTCCGCTTCGCTGAGCAGGTCAGACTTCAGCTGGTGCCGTGACAGAGACAGTGAGTCCCGGGTGACAGATCCTCTAGGAGCTAAACTTTTACAACTCTTAACAAAGTCATTGTGGTCATGGGAGGGGTGGGACGTTTTTCCTCGGGGCCAGGGTGCTGGCAGTGGCCGAGGTGGAGGCCTCAGGGTTCCCTTGGATGTAGCCCATTGTAGGCAGGCAGAGCCTGGCCCCTGGGGCAGGACGTAGTGTCTCCGGCTGGGAACCCACATGAGAGGAGGAGAGGAGGCAGAGGAAGCGGCAGGTGTGGAGCTGAGGGATGGGGGTGAGGAGGAAATCCACAGTGGGTAACCCACCCTCACTCCCCACATTCTGGTTATTTTTAATATTTTTATTGATTTCAGAGAGGAAAGGGGAGAGAGATCCATGATGAGAAAGAATCATTGATCGGCTGCTTCCTGCACGCCCCCTACTGAGGATAGAGCCACACATGCCTCCCATGTGCCCTTGACCAGAATCGAACCCAGGACCCTTCAGTCTGCAGGTGGACGCTCTACCCACTGAGCCAAACCAGCTAGGGCGCCCCTCATTCTGTTTTTACCTCTGGCACTGGCTTTCCTGGCAGTGAGTCAGTGTAATCTCTTCACCTGTAGGTGTATAATGGCAGAGCTGACCTGTGTTTCAGGGTGACAATTAAACAATGACTAAGGCCAAGAAAAAAGTAACCCAGTCCTTCTGGGTTTCATATTAATTGCTGGGTGTGCCCTGGGCACCAGGATCGTACAGCAGGCCTGATTTCCTCCCTTCGATGAGTTTAAAGACCTGGATTTGCAGCCAGGACACCTGAGTTACAGTCCCCAAGCTAGCGCTGACAGCTGCGTTGCTGGGGCATGTGATCTAACCTATCTGGGCCTCGCTTCCCCCAGACGAGTAACGATACCTGTCTTGTAGGTTATAGTGATTGCTGGGTAAGACCTGGCACGTGAAAGCAATTTGGAAACTGTAAAGCACTCCGCAAATGTAAGACGTTAACGCATACAGGAGGGGAAACAACGCAGGACTTGAACAGAGGGAGAAACCTCCCCAGCCTCTGAGATGCTCAGGTCAGGACGCGCGGTTCCTCCCCTCTGCCTGCCTCCCTCTCTTCCTTTGCCCCCTCGCCGGCCGGGGCGCATGCCTTACAACAGCAGGCGCTCTGATCCCAAATCGATGGGTAAATGAACGCACTCCTGGTATTTTGGCCCCTGGTGCACACCTGTCCCGGGCTCCTGGGAAAACAGCCCCCGGAGAAGGCCAGGTCTCTGTACAAGTTTCCAGCGGCAGCTGCCCCCGCAGCCGGCGGGGTTGCATTGGTTCCGGACCCTGCCTCACATTTCATTGGCTGCTGCTGGGACGCGGAGAGACACCCGCTGTGTTCCCCGCCGAGAATCACCCAGGGCTGCACCCCCGCCGCCCCCCCTCCCGCAGC
>NW_006300374.1:1502189-1529975 GCF_000327345.1 Myotis davidii
GATCTGGGTTCGAGCGCGCCGAAGCCGGGAAGTGCTCAAGGGGCGAGGAGGGTGCGACCACGCGCATGGGTCGGAGGGGTGCGCAGACTCTGGGGATGTGAGCGTGTGGGGTGGGAAGTTGCTCAGGGGCCTGGGGGTGCGCGCGGGCTCGGGTGAGCAGGATTTGGAGAGGTTCACAGGGGAGTACTTAAGGGTCTTTTGGGGTCCTGACGGAGTCCACCAGGGGACCCCAGAGCCCACTGGAGGGGGTGCGGCCTCCCAGGCGCCTTCCTCGCCCATTATGGGAGCGCCGGGAAGCTCCCAGTCTCAGCTTGTTTCTGTCCCTGTCTCGCACTAGAACCGGGACCACACGTGGGTGGCATCAGGCTGTTGACTGCCGGTCCGCTGCCAGCTTAGCCCAGGGCCCAGGACCGGAGGGCAGGGCGAGGGGACATCACATGTGGGGCGCACCTGTTTAGGAGAAAGCAGCTCATTTTCAGCACCTCCTTCACCACCACTCCCTTCACTTCCCTCACTCCCCCCACCCCCTGCTGAAGTAGAGGTGTGGTCCTGGTTGTGATTTTCAAACACAGAACCATCAAGTGGAAGTGGAAGGGCAGAAGCCCAGGATCAGCTGTCCAAGAGGACTTGATGTGGGTAGAAAGGACAGTGGGGGGTGGGGGGTGGGGGAGGAAGTGGGAGGGGATCTACCTGCAGGGACCAGTTAGGCCCACTCTGTGACGGGGCTTCCTGGCTGCTGTGGATGAAGGAGGCAGGGGCCAACATTCTCCTTGCACAGCCAGCGGCATCTCCATTCTGGGGTGCCCCGTGGGAGCCAGCTGGAGGTAGCCCTACGTCTCTGTGAGTCCCCTGAGCTGTCCTGCTGCTCACCTCCTTGAAGGGCTGTGATGGCTTCTGGAAGGGGAATTTCTTTGGAGTGTGGGTGGCATTTTGGCTCCTCTGACTTCACATTGTCTTCTTTGACGTGGGAGGACGTGCTGCTTAGCAGAGACTATGGGACCAAGAGGTCAAAGACCACTCCAAGTTCACCTCCACCAGGACAGACAGACTGAAGGACAGATTTAAATATTCCAGAAAGAATCTCAAGTTTTCACACCTCCTGCTGTTAGAAGGGAATGGAATGTGTGTGTGTGTGTGTGTGTGTGTGTGTGTGTGTGTGTTAATACGGTACATATTTTTCATATATATCATTCCATTCTCTATGAAATTGCAATGGAAAACCTTGGGGTAAAGTGCTCTACATTACTTCACTTCATGCTCACAAGTCTGTTAGGCGGGCATTATCCCCACTTTATACATGAGAAATTGAATGTCTGTGGGACCCTAGTCACACAGCTGCCTGTGGAAGGCCTTCCTTTCCGAGTCCCTCCTTTGCTGACAGTTAATTGGGTGGATCAAACCACACACGCACAACAGTGCCTGGCACACAGACTGCACGAGGAAAGGCTAGCTATTCTTCTAATCACTGTTCTTATTACAAATAAGAGACATACAAGTTCTCTCTATTGTGGTGCAAGTTCTCTAGCAGCCACACGCTGCAGACCTTGGTGCCTTCTTTTAGAAATGTTTAGGGTTTTGCTTGTCTCTGGTTCAAGTGTCTCCAATGGTACAGGAGTGGCGTTCCTGAGAAGCCGCTCTGAGAAGAACTGCACAGCCTGTTTTCCATGTGAATTTGCTCCCAGACTCGGTCTGTTCCTCCTTCCCAACTGGAGACCGTTATGGTTATCAAGATCATGCTATTCAGACCTCAGCTGGAGCTTTGATGTCTGTGAGCTTAGAAGGGAATGGAGTGCGTGTGTGTGTGTGTGTGTGTGTGTGTGTGTGTGTGTGTGTGTTTGTTTCAGTGACATGGAGAAGGTAACTTGACTTGGTTTTAAAATTTCACAGAGCAAATCAACATTATTTATGAAATCATTTGCTTTTTAAAAAGTGTTCTAAGAATGCTACTGTTGGAGTGGGAGTGTCTTCCTGAAGGCCCCGCTAAGTGAAGAGAGCTACGGGAACCGTGTGAGGCAGGGCTAGAGCCAGGTGCCCCGGGGAGCTCAGGGCAGCAGTTAGGCTGAGCCGCCCAACAGGACGGAGAGGAGCAGGAGCCACAGCACAGATGACTGAGGTCACAGTGAAGCCCCAACGGGAGCCTCTCTCTAGTCAAAGGCTGGTGGGAGGTCAAACACAGGTAGGCTTTGCTCTTAACATGAAAAGATGGAAGGAGGTATAGGGAGTCATACATGGTGATGATAGAGATAATAGCAAATGGTATTTATTGAGTACGTACTGTGTTCTGGGCACCATGCTAGGGGCTTCACAAGTGTTCTGCCATTTAACCCTGTGAAGGAGGTTGCTGTAATTATCCCCACTGCGTAGGTAAGAAAACAGCTGGGGGAGGTTAAGTCGCCCACCGTTACCCAACTAGTAAGTAGCCTGGTCAGGACTCCTGCTCATGGCGTGTAACTCAGCCACCTGGCAGTGGAAGGAGGGTTTTGCTTTTGTTGTATTGTTGTTGTTGGGGGAACTAACTGGTCTGAGTGTATTGAAGAGAAGACACTTTTGAAAAGCAGTTGGCTTAATCAGAGGGGGTGGCGGGGAGAATATATAAAAATCAGGTGGCCAAGCAGGGATCTGTGAGAGGAATTGGGGCAAGTGACACATTGGGGGGCGGGAGCGAGAGTGGGTGCTTGGGAGAAAGGAAGAGAGATGGAGTCTTTGCTGAGGTGCGTCAAGAGCAGAGGGTGGAAAGTGTCATGAATTGTCTGAGTATCACAGGGTGGCATCCACACTAAGAAGTTGGACCTGCAGGGCCGCCAGTTTGTTTAAAAGTGTAACAGCACCCCACAGTTTTAACACAGTGTTATGGGTGGCATTGTGGCCCTCTGTAAGTCCCATGTTGAGGTCCTAGCCCCCAATAGCTCAGAAGGTGGCCTTAATTGGAAATGAGGTTGATTTGCAGGTGTAATAAGCTAAGTTAGAATGAGGTGGCCCTGGAGTAAGGGGACCCTAATCCATAATGACTGGTGTCCCCAAAAGGAGGCATTTGGACTCAGCCAAGTACATAGAAAGAACGCCACGTGAACACAAGGCAGAGATGGGGGTGGTGTGTCTGCAAACCAGGGAAGGCCACCGGCAAACCACCAGTAGCTCAGCAAGAGGCCTGGCAGATCGGCCCCACAGTCCCCAGGAGGAACCAGCATGCCCACACCTTGATCTCAGACTGGCCTCCAGCCTGGGAGGCACACGTCTCTGTTGGGCAAGCTGCTCAGTTTGTGGTGCTCTGTCGTGACAAAGTAATGCACGTGGCCACGTAGCTGATGGGTGCCCGGGCTGCGATGCTGCCCTAAGATTTTTGAAACCTTGCATTGTGGAAGCTGAGAGGATCTGTTTCATGGAAAACGATTTCTCTCTCTCTCTCTCTCTCTCTCTCCTAAGTGTACATAGTTTAAAATGTGAAATGGAATTTATATATATATATATATAAAAGTCTAATATGCAAAGTGTCCCCTTGGGAGTTTGACCGGGAGACTGGGAGCTCGATTGCTTGCTATGACATGTGCTGATCACCAGGGGGCAGTGCAGAATGAAGGAAGGCCCCGGCCGGCAGCCAAAAGGCCCTGATCAGGCCTAGGGACCCTACTTGTGCACAAATTTCATGCACTGGGCATCTAGTAAATATCTAAGAATTGTCATGAAAAAACAACAGTCACCCTCAGCCTTTGCCCCCTGGACTCTCCCCAGAGGAAACTCCTATTATCTCTATATTAACCTTCATGTTTCTAAATAACATGCTTATATGACTATTTCTGGATTTTTCCATTTTGGCCATTGCCTCTTGACCTCCAGCCATGGTAGCTGAGGGGTTCGGCTCCCCCGCCATGTCCCTAGGCCACGGCATGTGCTGACTAGTAGTCACATTATTAGGACTAAACAAATGCTGTGGGCCCCTGAGGTGCTCCAGGTCACAGCCCACTCTCCAACACCCTTTCCCCCTGCAGCTGATAACAGCTTGTCTTCAGTGGTCTGATTCCCCTGAACCTGTATGCTGCTCAGATGCTCCAGCATCCCTGCCGCACCACTGTCCGCTGTGTTCCAGCCGGGCCCTTCATTCTTCCCTAGGCGCTGCCCGCTGCCTCCTGCTCAGGGTGCACAGGTGGCTCAGACTGCGGAGCAGCCCAGGCCCCAGCGTGCAGGAGAAGCTGTCTTTTAAAATTGGCTAGTTTTCTGGTTTTCACCTTGGGGGCAAAGTCTCTTTTCATTTCATGCAGGCCCCCAGGACAGGCAGGAGCATTCTGGTTGCTCCAGGGGAAGCCGGCCAGCCACCGTCCATCTCACTGAGTGCAGAGGGGGACAGGTCTGGTTTGAGCATGTTACTCACCCATCGGCTGAGCCAGATCTGAATGGAGGAAGGACATTGTCTACAGCTGGAATGACTGGAGAGCCAGCGATTTCCAAACTCACTCCTGTGGAAACTGGTGTTTCTTTTTAAATATATCTTTATTGATTTCAGAGAGAAAGGGAGAGGGAGCAAGAGATAGAAACATCAATGATGAGAGAGAATCATTGATTGGCTGCCTCCTGCACACCCCACACTGGGGATCGAGCCCACAACCCTGGCATGTGCCCTGACTGGGAATCAAACTGTGACCTCCTGGTTCTTAGGTCAACGCTCAATCACTGAGCCATGCCATCCGGGTATGTTGTTTCTTTTGGTTGAGGGTTGTGGGTTTTGTTTAGTTGTTTTTTTTGAGATTTGCTGAAAGTTGCTTACAGAAGACGTGGGGTGGGCAAGGTGGCAGGTGCATTTTGTCCACCTGAGCACAGAATCTGCGCTGCTGGGTCATGTGGGGTGTGGGGGCTCGAGGGCAGGGAAGCAGCCCCTGGCCCAGAGCCTGGCATCATCACCACAGGCACTGTCCATCAGCAATGGTGGCCAGGGCTCCTCCTGGGGTCTGGATGCTGTGGACCTCAGCCAGAGACGCCAGGTCAGAAGGACACGGTAATGACCGGGACTATTGCGGGAACCCTTGTGAGGACTCCCCGAGAGACCAGGAGACTTTGCAGGGGTGGGGCCAGGGGCCTGCAGTCATCAGGGTCCTCAGGACCATTGAGATTTAGAGTAACAATCGTTCAGGGATCTTATTTCTACCCTGGCTGCATGTTTTCTTCAGGATGGTTCATGGAGACGGGCAGGGCATTTTGATCCCTAATTTGTGGATGGAGAATCAAAACCTCAACAAGGCTCTGTCCTTCAGGAACAGAGATGGAATAGACCCCTGGGCTGGTGCTTTCCGACTCCCGCTGAATGGAAAACTGAAGCCAGCGGAGGTCACAGGTTGTGTAACAGCCCATCATGCAGCTCCTAGGTATGAAGTATTTATTTTGTTCCGTGTATAACCTCGTTCACATTTTAAGAGGAACAAGAAGAAACTAGAGCGCTCCCTAGACTGAAATAAGCCTCACTAAGACAGATCAAGTCTATCCTTTACAACGTCACATCCCCCCTGCCCTACACCACCTGGCACATTGCAGGCGCACAGCAGTTATTTGTTGGATGAATGAACGAACCCTGGGGCTGATGAAAGACTTGGAAACCAAGTCATTTAGGAAGCAGGTGGAGGATCAGAAAGCATTTAGGTAGGAGAAAAGCCAGGAGAACTGTTTTCAAGTATGAAAAGAAGTTGTCCCACATGAGTGGGTTCCTGCAGGCTCCCAATTTCACACCTGACAGCAGAGAAAACCGGGGCAGACAGCAAGCGATACAGGGTGCAGCTGAGGCCAGATGTTGTAGATGACACCCCCAGGCACCCCGTTGCCACAGCAACAGGTGGAGCAGAAAGAGGATGTGAGGCATAATGCCCCATACCCATACCCACCATCACCAGCGGGATCTCCCCATCGTGCTGACAGCGCCAGGAAGCAGCGTTCTCTCCAGAGCGTCCCCAGTGTTGCCTCTGCACACCACGCATCGCAGGTGAGGGTGCCTCTCGCCAGCCTGCAAAACCCCTCCAATGTGGCTAATCTCCACAGCCAGGTACCTCTTTTGCAGCCGTTGTCATTGAGATGGTTGCATGTGTCATGGTTAATTCACCCTTGTCAGGGAGTAAACTTTGTTTTGCCTCAGCTGCGTGAATATGGGGCCCAATGCAGAAGGACTCTCTCTCGCACCCCAGCCAGCTCCCCTGACCGCCGGGAGAGGGACCGAGAGCTGCTGTGTGTCTTCTTGCTGACAGATGCAACCTCGCCTCGCTCTCAGCCCTGGGGTTGAGAGACTGAGGGGCTGCTTATCCGTTCAGGGCTGCCTTCCCTAACGTGCTCCTCCTGGCTGGGAAGTGGGTGGAAATTTCCTCTATTCTGGTCTCTCCAGGCAAGATCGAATCCGTTGCTTTAATGGGAAACTTTACTGAAGTCTCGAGAGTCCCATTCTCACTGTTTGTAATCACCGTTGGATTCTAAACTCTTTGCATTTACCAATTTGCTTTGCCTGACTCACGGCTACTAAGTGCATCTTTACTGAGTTTCTTGAAAAAGGGTCAGTAGTCTCTCCCGGCTTCTTGTGATTTTCCGTGACCCCTGTTTGGAGTTCACAATCACACAACCTCAAGGGTTTTCTGAGGTTAAGTGTAAACAGAGGCGCAAAGGCACCAGAAGTGGTTGGGCTCCGGGAGTTCTGGAAACAGAGCCCGGAATGGAGACTGACCAAACCTCCAGGAGCCTGGATGACCTGGTCCTCCAAGGACTGAGTGGTGCTATTAGCCTGGCCTTCGGCCTTGGGAAACACAGCTTTGAGAAGGAATGGAAAGTTGCTGGTCGTGCCTTCTCAGGCCCCGGATATGCATTCCAGGCTAAACAGTTGGGAATGGTCCCTAGGGCATAGAGAAAACAGTTGAACCTGCCCCTGATTTCATCAATGAGTTTAAATTCAGCTTAAGCAACAATACAGCTCCAAGAAGATATATTAAATTGTTTCTCAGGTACACAGTACAGTTTTATTATGTCAGCTTCACAGTCATCGGGGACAGGCTCTTCCCAGCACTCTGTCTGCCCTTCTCAACTACATGGGCTCCACCTCCTGGTGCAAACTGACTGCTGGAGCTCCAGCCATCACATCTGACTTCTAAGCAGCTGGACAGGGGAAAGGGAGAAGGGCTATACCTTCTTTGGAAGAGACTTGCTGGAAGGACTATACTGTACTTTTGCTTACAATTTGTTGGCTAGAAATTAATGGCCAGACCACATTAAAGGGAGGCTGGGAAAATGAGTCCTTCAGCACGGTGTAGAGCTTCTCTGAATAAACTTGGGGTTCTGTTACTTAGGGGGAGAAGTAACATTGCTGTTGAGTGGGCAGGCAGCTAGCAGTCTCTGTCAGAGAAAGCTGCCTTTAATAGCTGTGACATAAACAATAATTCACTCAACTCTCTGTGACCCTAGGCAGGTCCCTTTACTTCTGTGAGCTTCAGTACCTTCATTAAAAACACACAAAGTCAGACCTACATGGCTGCTCAGCTGTGTTCCATGACGCCCCTGGAGGCACCGCGGAAGTCAACAGGAGCAACGCGAGCTGAGACGGGAGAGGACCCGAGCCAGATCTGATCCTTTTTATCTGGTTTGTTACGTACCTCGGTGCTCCATGGCCAGGGGAGAAACTTCAGGAGCGAAGGTGGAAAGTTTCTGAGAGAAGCAAATTGGACAGGTTATGTAGGCTCAGGGTTCTGTGGTTCAGGAGACAGAGGGACACATTTCTATAATTCTGAAAAGCCAGGGAGGTGTCAGAAAAAAGGCTTGGTCATACTTTTGTGATTTGGTAGCTAATCAGACATCATTTTCTAGACTCAAGGATACTAGAATATTTGTCCTCAGGGCTGGAGTGAAGAGAAAAATGAACTTCAGAATAAGATCCAGCTTGTTTCCTTGCTCTGCGATTTGCTGTTTGTTACTCGGTCTCTCTGAGCCTCAATTTGCTCATCTGTAAAATGGGGATGATAAAGCCCACTCTGAGGGCTGCTGCGAGAATTAAATGTAATCAAGTATGTGAAGCTTTGTGGGCTCTGAGGAAATGTTAGTCTACCTCAATGTCATGCGCTCTTCAGAGGGTCCCACACCACCTAGAGGTTAAGGATTCCCAAGGTTCAGGATAAAAATGATGGTGTTGGGACTCTGGGCACTTCCCCGAGCGGGGCCTGGGCAGAGCCCTATTCCATGGGCTTGGTGTGCTTTATGATGTGCGTGCAAGGTCAACCGAATCCCACCGCCGTCATTCACTTTCTCCCCTCAGTCTCCATTGTTTTCTCTCTTTGCTGGAATTGTGCCCTTACCATCATTTCCATTATGTCCTTCCTGCTTTACAGACAAGAACCTTGGCCTCATCTACACAGCTGCCTGGCTTTTCTCCCCACCTATGCCCTCCTGGCTCCCTGTGAGCCGGTTGTGCCAAATCTCTCCACCAAATCTGTGGCCTGAACCTCCCTAGTTCCTCTGGCTTCCTGAGGTCAACCTTCACGCTAACAGAGGAGAGCTCAGTGTGTAGGTCTAAGCGACACGTGAAGTGCAGTGTGTTCCTCAATATTTCCGAGGACCTGTCCCGCCTCAGAGAGAATATGGGTATGTGTACGTCTTTCAACTCCTGCTGTTTTTTTTTTTCTTCCAAACTGCTCCCATCTCAGCCCCACTCCTGGGGGGCTGCCCAGCTCTCTCATTTCCACGGGCCCCACTCATCCAGTGGCACTGGGTAAAAACAATTCTTATTAAAGCTACTATTATTAGAGTCTGCGGGGTGTGGCAGACTTGTCTTGTCTCTCCCTTCATGATGTGGCTTGTTGACCCCTCAGCCCCCAGACGACTGCCCGACTGCCCTGGGCCGCCATCACATCACAGTCTCCAGATTTTCCTGCCACCCCCGTGCCTCTTCTTTCCGTCTCCTCCTCTTCTATCTTTCTTTTAAACAAACTTTTATTTTAAAACAACTTCAGATTTATAGAGCTCTGTTGCACAACAACGTAAATATACTTACCATTACTGAATTATACACTTTTAAAGTGATTAGGATAAGTTTAATGTTGTATGTTTTTTTAAACCACAATTTAGAAAAAGAATGCTACTCGAAGACATCGTTAGATTACGAAGGGGAGGGGAAGGGGACCGGTGGAAGTTGGAATTCTTGGAGGAACAACTAACAAGTCAGCTTTAACTCTGTGTAATATACACCGCAAAACAATTTCAGACTTCCAGAAAAGTTGGAAAGGATGCTAAAAAGAATTCTACTACCCCTGCATGCAGATTCCCCAATGTCAACATTTTATCGTATTTGCTTTGTCTTTATCTACCCATCATCCATCTATCTGACTTACTTTATTCCAGAACCAGTGAAGTCTAGACATAATTCTCCTTTAAATTAGCATTTCATAGCCCTGGCCAGTGTTGCTAAGTGGTGAGAGCATGGGTCTGCACTTCAAAGGGTTGCAGGTTTGATTCCTGGCCAAGAGCAAGTACCTGGGTTGCAGGTTTGATCTCCAGCCCCAGTTGGGACACGTGTGGGAGGCAACCAATCGGTGTGTCTCTCTCACATTGATGTTTCTCTTTCTTTCTCTCTCTTCCTTCCTCTCTCTCTAAAAATCAGTGGAAAAATATCCTCCGCTGAGGATTGAAAGAAAAAAGCTAAAAAAAATCAATGGAAAAATATCCTCAGGTGAGGATTAACAACAAAAATAAATAAATAAAATAATTAGTGTTTCCTAAAAAAGGCATGTTCTCACATAGTACAATGATGAAAATTAGATCAAAATTAGAACAATGCTGACACAGTGCAGGCAGACCTCGTTTTATTGTGCTCTGCGTTATTGCTCTTCGCAAGGGGTTGAGTTTTTTACAAATTGAAAGCAAGACCCTTCACCAGGAAAAATATTACGCTTTATTGAAGTATTGGCTTCATTCCATTGGTCTAGAACACGGCCCCTGGTGGCTCCTATTGTGCATTCATAAACTTTATTTTCAATGTTGCTAATGGTCACAAAGTAATGGTAGCAAAGGAATAAAAAAGGCTTTTATATTTTTCCGGGTCCAGGATCTAATCTGAGATGACACATTTAATTCTTTAGTTATTATGTTTGTTCCTTAGTATCCTTTCACCCAGAGCAGTTCCTTAGCCCTTCTTTGCCTTTCATGACCTTGACATTTTAAAGGCACAGGCCCATGATGTTATAGACTGCCCGTCAGTGTGGTTTGGCTGATGCTCCCTCATGATTAGCCTCGGATGGTGCATTGTGGGCAGGAACATTCCTGGGGTGATGCTGTGTCCCTCTCAGTGCATCGTGTCAAGAGGCACATGGTGTCCAGGTGACCCATTACCTGTAGTGTTCATTTGGATCCCTTGGTGAAGGTGTTGTCGGCCAGGTTTTGTCCTGGTAAAGTTGCATTTTGGTCATAATTAAGAAATAGGTATCGTATAGGGGAGATACTTTGGACTATGTGAATTTCAGTCTGTCTCTAAATGCTGATGTTTTCTCAGACTCCATAGTCAGTCTTCTGCTCTCCCTGAAAGTGTTCATGGCTTCAGTTACTCTCAGCCCTCTGTCTTTGGCCAAGACAACTCCTGGAGACACAGCTCCCTCGCAGGATGTCCCGGAGCCACCTTAACCTCAGCATCGCTCCTTTTCCAGGTCCTTGTCTCCCATTCCTTCACTCCCACGAGCCTGCCCTTCCTCCTCTGTCCCCTGATGACAGTTCGTAGCATCACCTCGCTCCCATCCTTTATCATCCTGGACTCCTGGGTGTCATTCTCGACTCCCCTTGCCCTTCACACCACATGCACAATCAGCCACAAAATCCCATTGACCTTGCGTTCCCAATATTTTCTACGACTCCCTTGGTTCAGGCCATGACCGTTGTATGCTTGGAATCCTGCCATAGTCACCTGTTCCTGCCCAGGACCTGGCCTTCCCTCTAACTCATTCTCCATTGTGATGGCAGAGCGAGCTTTCCACCCGCCTCAGGACACCAACCAACTCCTTCTTCAAGGTCAGGCCCTGTTGACCTCTCCAGCTGCCTGGGTCACGTGGGTGTTTTTAGTTTCCAGTTTGAGTTGCTCTTCCCTTGGGCATGAGATCTGGAATGCCACCCCCTGCTCACACCCATTCACCAGCTCTTGCTGCCATTCAGAATTCAGCTTAGACTCCATATCATGTGCTGTAGAAGACATTCCCTGCACCCCTGGGCATGGCATGCCCTACCCAGCTGCTCCCCAGGACCTTGGACTTGCCCCAACCCTCCTGTGACACTGTTCGCACTTTTGCAATGGATTAGATCTACTTGGACAACTTCCACTGGACTGTGACTCCTCTAGTCCTGGAACCAGGCCTTACCCATTCCTGGTTGGGAAACGTGAATTAGCACATTATCTGGCTCTAGGACACAACAATCTCCATAAACACTTGTGAATGGATTGGTGGGAGTGGGCGTGGTGGGGGGTGAGTGGGAACAGGATGCTGATGTAGCTGCAGGGTTTTGTTGATCTCGGGAAAATGACCGAGCCTCTGTGACTCAGAGACGTGGGCTGTAGGGACAGGGTGGCCAGTTCTCGTGGGCTAGGACATCCAGGAGGAACACTAGGAACAAGATGAAACATTGCCGAGTCCAGAGCCGTAATTAAGGCAGGGTACTCATCAGATGGCCAAGGTGCCCATGACCCAGAAGAACTGGGTTTCCAAGGTGCAAATGACTACAGAGGAACAGGTTTCCAGGCCCAGGTGACTCAGATAGGGTTGGGCTCCGGAACTCGGGAAGGGGAAGTGCCAGGTAAGAAAACAATCAGCATCAGCAAGGCTTCTGCCCCAGTGGCCAGCCAGCCACATGCCGAAACCCTCCATTGACTTAGCAGCCAGGGCAGCCTACAGTTTCCTAGGGAACCAAGAGCCGGTTTGTGGTGCAGCTCAGCATGGAGCCGGGACAGTTTATGAGGGCCAGATGGCCGGCCGCCGGCCGGATGTTGCTAGTGTGGCAGGGTCGGTGGCTGAGGGTCTTGGGGAAAGACTCAGCACAGGGCTGGGAAGGTCTGAGGAAGGCCAGACTCTCACATTGGCCACCAAGGAGACCAGAGATGGGTGTCAGTGTAGATAGGAGAGCACAGGACCAGAGCCCGGTGAGCAGGCGACGCCAGGGGCCATTTGGTTCTGCAAGTCAAAAGGGCAAAGGGAGGCTAGACTTCGGGTGGTGAGCACTCAATACAACATACAGGTGATGTATTAGAGAATTGCACATTTGAAACCTATACCATTTTATGAACCAATGTAATCCCAATAAATTCAATAAAAATATTTTTTATTTTTTTGAAAAAGCGAGCTAAATAGGGACTGGGAGTGACCACATGGTTGGCATCTGGGTCAAAAATATCATTGGTCCCAGGAGAGCAGGAATCTTATCTCGCTTTCTCTGCTGTGTCTGACTGGGAGCAAGGGTCACAGAGGTCAGACTGGGAGCTGGAGTCAGAGGGCGACCTGGAGGACAGGGTCACAGCTGTTTCAGCCTCAGAGAGAGTTCCAGCCAGACACCTGGCCACGACGTCTTTAGTGTATTTCCTACGACTGAAACCTATGTGATGCACGGAGAGTAAAACATAGCAAAGGGTAAACATGCAAACAGTCACGGTACTGGGCTGAGATACTGCCGAAGGCTGGATCCCAGCACCTGGGACACCTAATGCAGGTGGAGAAGGTGAGGCAGCTGGTCGGAATGCCGGTTGCTAAGCAGACCAGGGAGGGGCCATCCGTGGAAGCTGAGGGGCCAGGAACGAATCTCTAGACCCGACTTGTCCCGAGGAGGCAGGAAATGACTGCAACTGAACCAAATCACCAGTCATTTTCTGTCTTATCTTACTCGGTAGATATGTAGAGTCGAGGACTTCGGAGCATGCGTGCCAGCGGTCGGAATTAGGCTGAGTTGTATAACAGGGAAGGAAACCTATTGTCATACACGGTTGCAGATGGGCCTAAAAGGCTCTGTCTGTTGGATTTTCTGCCTGATGCAGCAAGACCTGGGAAGGAGGCACACACATCTGGGCAGTGACTGGAGGGGCTGCCAGCCAGGGAGGCCTGGGCTGCTTATGGTCAGGAACCTGAGCTACATGTGCAGGCAGTGAGGCCCTGCCACCAGCAGCAAGGGCCACTGGACTCAGGCTCCTGGGAGCTCTGGGCACGAAGCCTGTGACATAGTTGGGAGGGGGGGGCAGCTCAGGGCCTACAGGTAGAGAGCAGGGAGACCAGTTAGAGACCTGGGCAGGCCAGGTATAGGCGGGAGGCAAGCATGACAAGGCGCCTGCCCATGGTTCCTCATTTTCTGTAATATCATATGTGGCTCCTCTTAAGGAGTTTCAAGGCTCCCCATTACCACCACCACCATCATCACCATATTCATCAAAGTACTATTTATTGGGTACTTCCCACTTACTCAATTTCCTCACTTAATTCTCATAAAACACTGTAAGGCAGGAATTGTTGTGAGAAAACTGAGGTCTGAGAGGTTAAATGACTTACCAAAGGTCATTGTTACTAGGCCATTTCCTGGTCAGTGGCAGAGCCAGACTGTGAATCGAGGTCTGATGTCAGGTACCCTGGAGGTGAGGAACACAGACTCACTAGTCGTGTGGCTGTGGTCAGCCCTATGACTCAGTTTTCTCATCTGTAAAATGGGCATGGTGGCGATGGTAGAAATACCTCATAAGATACTATTGAGGAGCAAGTGAGGGACTATAAACTCTAACTTCCATACTTGAGGAGTAGGTTTGCCTGACTTAGCAGATAAATATGCAAGATGCTCAGTTCAATTTGAGTTTCTGATAAACAAGGGATACTATTTTAGAACAAAAGGGATTGAAATATTTGGGCCATACTTATACTAAAAATTAAATTCCGAATGAACTGGGCATCCTGTCTGTTGCCTGGCAGCCCGTAGAGGAGGAGCGCTCTCTGCTCCAGTGGGGATGGTTTTCTCTCTGGTCTCCCTGCCTCCACCCTGCCTCTGGTCCTGCATGTTCATGCCCCACCCCCTCGCCTCACCCCTTCTCCTGGCCCCCAGGCCTGTCCTTCCTTCCAGCCTCCTCCTGGGGTTCCTCGCAGCCCTCCCTGCACTCAGAGTCCCTAGCACAGAACATAGCCCTGAATCGTCCGGCCTGTCAGGTGAGTGAACGTGCTAACTGCGCTCCCCGCACCTGTCACACAGGGCTCTGCCTTCCGTGTCCGGAGCGTGCACAGGTTTCAGTATAAACCAGCTGTGTGAGCAGTTGCAGAAATGAAACCAGCTCTGAGGGAGCCACTACTATTCTCTCGCACGGCTGGGTGGTGCTGTCAGAGTGAACCAGAACCTGAGGGGGAGGGGGGGGCCCAGAGGACCCCAGCCAGCCCCGCCCTCCGCAGCGGCAGCCCCGCCCACACCCCCACCCCGACAACACACAGAGGGTGTGGCTTGGGTAGAAGCTGTTGTTTCTTCTCAGCCAAGGAAGTAGCACCCAGCGCCCCACCCTTTAGCTGCCAGGAGGAAATGACAACCAGCCCAGGGACCTAACTTAGAACCGACAGAACAGCAGGCAGGATGCCAACAAAGGGCTCTTACAACTTTGTTATGCTTCATCTCAGGTGGCATCAGGCCTGTGCCAGGGCCTGCCTGGCTTCTTCCCTGTGCCCTGGGCCAGGATGGCCTCCCTGTGTCCTCGGAGGGACACACTGACCCTTGATACCCTGTCCTTGCTGCTCTTGTCCTTCCCTGGCAGCGGCACGTGTCCCAGGCTGTGCCCTGCCCCCACATCGCCTGTGCTGTGGTTCGAAAGCCGCGCTTCTCGCACGAGTGAGCCTGGGCCACAGGGCGGGCTGTGAGAACAGCGTCGCAGGGCCTCACCCCTGCCTTTTCCGATTCTGCAGTTCCGGGCCGGGGCCCTAGAATGGGCATTCCCACCACGTTCCCAGGCGTTGCACTCTGAGCCCCACTGTTTCTGGGTCAGCAGGAGTTGAGGCTCTGAGAGGCACCAATGACCCTCGGTGCTCTAGGAAGAGGGGGGACCCCAAGCCAAGGCGACAGTCCTCTGCAGGCCCATTTATTGTGGCTGGTGTCCTGGTAGCAGGGACCTGACCGGTAGGTATGGTCGTTGCGATCGGTTATCCTGCCTGGAGTTCCATAACAGGCAAGGCCCGGTGGCGGACACTTAGAGAAGGACGAGTCTCCCCACAGGGCAGTGACTGCCATCCAGTGCAGAGGCAAAATGACAAGTACAGGCAATGGCTACTCATTGGTTATGTCATCACACCCCTCAGAAGTGCCTTCTGTGGGTGCTGCTGGGATGGTGGCTGACGGCTCCAAGTTGAGTCTCTTTTCAGGAACTTACCTTCCTTGCTCCAGGTCACCTTCTTTCCCCCGGGGAAGCCCACACCCAGTAACTGGTCAGTGTCAGGGTAGGGCCCCCGTTTTTACTCTGAAGGGCAGTCCCAGCTCCTGAGCTCCCCACAGGGTTGCTGAGGCCTTTGTGGCCTCATCACGGCTCAGCCTCTGGCGCTGCCTGAGCTGCTCCCTTCACGCCCCATCAGCGATTGAACCTGGGATTCCCAGTGAACTTCCTGTGTGCCGGGGTCTGTCTCGGTCTGTTTGCCTGGGGACCGAGACACCTACTCGTCCCTCAGTCTGGAAAGCTGGTACAGGTGAGAAAAGCTTCTAGAAGTCAGAGGAGGGCCCTGGCATCAGGACCTGGTATACACAGGGAGGAGGGCATTGATGGGCTCGACTGCCTGTCCCCACCCTGGCTCGCACTGGCTCCTTGCTCTGTGCCCCCAGTAGCCGGCTCTGAGGTTCATAGCTTGCTGTCTCCTTTGACCTTGACCCCTGCCTGTCTGCTCACCTCCCTTCCACCTGGACTCCTGCTCCCCTCACACCCTTCCTTATACTAACTCATCTCTCAGCTGTGACCTTTTGTCATCCCTATAAAAGCCACTTGAGTAGATGCCATCTTCAAGAAGAGATACAGCCCTGACCGGTTTGGCTCCGTGGCTAGAGCGTCGGCCTGCGATCTGAAAGGTCCCAGGTTCGATTCCATGTACCTTGGTTGCGGGCACATCCCCAGTTGGGGGTGTGCAGAAGGCAGCTGATAGATGTTTCTCTTTCATCGATGTTTCTAACTCTCTATTCCTCTCTGTAAAAAATCAATAAAATATTTTTTTTAAAAAGGAAGAGATACAAAGAATAGAATGTCTGGGGGAGAAATGACACTGAAATTCTATAGTGAATCTTGGTAGGGGTCCCCTGATAATGTGCTCAGAGAGTTTACAAAAAGCAAAGAAGTTCTTTAAAGTTTGATGTGAGGTGCCCAAAGGGCTTCTAGATGTGAGGATGGTTGTCCTTGGTAAGCATGCCTACGGCGTTCAACTTGGGGAACTCCCTGAAGGAGCCAGGCACACAGTGAGGGGCCATGGAGGGGCCAGGCTGAGCCTCTCTGCCAGTCATTTCTAAGTGATACACTGATGACATCAGCTCACTCTGAGACTGAAAATATCCCACCATGTTTCCCCAAGGCCTTTGCAAGTCGTTGGCTCTGGCGACCTCAGAGGCTCCCAAACCCTGCGGAAAAGGAAAAGGTTTGTCTGGAAAGTGCATCTGAAACGAATCGAATGTGCCCCCACCCTGAAAGATTTCCTAACCCTCTCACTAATGGGGAGACTTAGCGTCCTCTCCTTCTGAACGGCACTGTCCCCGAGTCCTCCTCCCAAACGCCAGGCACAGCTCCTGCAGCTCGTTAGTACTTTTACTTCTTTCCGAGTCTCTCTCCCGCCTGTGGATCCTCAAGTTCATAGGCCACGAGTGTTTTTACGTCCCTGAGCACAGTGCCTGCCTCATCGGAAGCAGTTAGTCAATACTGTTGAGTGAACAAACAAATTACATATATTTGTTCCACAAAGAACCTAGCATGGGAAAGGCAGGGCAATTTCTTCTAGCTTGGACAAAACTTGATTCTTCCAAAATCCTTGAAGGTGATAAAAAAAAAAAAAGGTCACATAAGAAAGCAGAGATTTGTGTTAGTGGCAGCACACAAGACAAGCCTGGCAAGAGCACTGGAAAAAAGATGTTCTCTGCGAACCTGGCTGGTTTTATTCTCGGCTCCTCTTCTGGAAACCAGGGCTTCTGTATCTTTCTGACACGGAGGAGCTCACTGAGTGCAGGGAACATAATGACTTTCTTTGTTTTACTCTAAGGCTGACTTTCTGCCCCACTTCTTAGATTTTGTCTGTTCTCATAAGAGGCAAAAACTGACAGCTTGGATTCCTTCAGCATCTTGTAGCACCATTCACAACAAGAATTCGAAACATGTAACCTTAAAGTGAACTGATAGGTTTATAGTTAATGCTTGGGGGAGCTCTGCTCTTAGAGTTATTATATAAAAATTCTACGAGAAAGTTGCACGTAGTACAATTTAATGTTCCCTAACATCAAAGTGATTTCATTCTTTTAAAGGGCACTTACGCATCTTTTCCATTTAATATATTTCTCATTCCTTCAAGTTTCCCCATTCATTTATTTTCTAGAAAAGTTGGCTTTACCATGTCTTCAACTTTTCGTAACAATCTACCACTCTACCCTCATAATTTGTTTAAAATAAAACGAAATCATTAAAGGATCATGCGAGGAGAAAGTTCTGGAAAATAGAATAATAATAGCTCAGATTTAGTGAGATTGACTAAGTACCAGGGACCTTCCCTTTACCTCTGACCTCACTGAATCGTCACCACCATTTCCTGAGGCTGGTGCTAAGAAACTCAGTCTCACCTTGCGTATGGCGGTCTTGCTCATGGAGTTAGGTGGTAGGGCCAGGATGCAAACTCTGGTGTGTAACTCTGGGCACCTGTGCTCTCAGCTACCATAGCATCCTGCCTACCTTCCATGACCGAGATGAAAAAGCGGGGAAAGGGGCGCTTGCTTAAACCCTGTCAATGGGGACTGAGATATTATTGCCACAGAAGATGTTCGCCTGTGTTTGGCTGAGCTTATTGATATGACACTTGGCTATCTCCAGTCTCAGAGAAACCAGTGTTTAACGTAGGAAAAATAGGATCTCTCTCACTCTCTCTCTCTTCTGTTGCTATGTATTTTAAGGTTTCTTTTGGATTCTCATCAAAAGAGAATTTCTTCTATTTTTGCTTGGTAGACTCTTGAACGTCCTTCCTCCCCCAGTCTCCAACCCCCCAATACTCCCAGACAGCCACCAAAAGCAATTGAGAGGTCAGAGGTCAAGGCAGGAGTCAAAGGACACCAGTCTGGTTCCCTGAACAAAGGTTGAGGGTCAGACATTGAAAACTGAAAGGGTGATGAAAACCTCTGCATTCGTGAGCCAATTCATTGGCCCCTGCTCCTGGGGAGCGAGTGCAGAACACCCGGATCCTGTGGGCAGAGCCAACAAAACGCTGGCTAAGGTGAAACCATCACAGAGAGGCAGAGCTTTCCAGAAACAAGATTTGCTTCTCAGAGCCCTGCTATTATCGTGTTCATACATTCCACTCACCATTCCAAGCAGCGCTCGTGGTCTGCTGTCTGTGAGCAGGGCACCAGGAGGAGGGAGGGAAGGGCATTTTATTCACGAAGTCAAAAGACTTGGGATGTCCCTTCCTCCACGTGGTGTAGTGGGGTGTCGCCTCAGAGGGCTGAGCACCTGTGACCTCTCAGGTTTGGTCTCCCTGCCTCCCATCAGTTATTTCAGACTAGACTCACTAGCCCTCACTCCCTTCTTTCCCTGATGGGAGTAATTTTTGTTCTGGAAAGAGAACTTTGGTGCCTGCCAACTTAGGGCAACTCACACCTCAAAAGCTTATCGTGCCTTTGCCAGTTTGGCTCAATGGATAGAGCGTCGGCCTGTGGACAGAGGGTTCTGGGTTCGATTCCAGTCAAGAGCATGTTCCTTGGCTCAGGCTCGATTCCCAGCCCCGGTGGAGGTGTGTGTAGGAGGCAACCAATTGATGTATCTCCCTCACATCAATGTTTTTTTCTCTCTGTCTTTCCCTTCCCTTTCACTCTTTCTAAAAATATAAAAAATAAAAAATAAACCAATGGAAAAATATTTTCAGGCGAGGACTAACAAAAAACAAACAAACAAACAAACAAAAAGCTGATGGGGTTCAGGCCCTGTATTCAGACTCTGCTTGTGCAGACTCCTCCAGTGGCCTCCTGAGGAAGGCCTTGGTAAGCAGCTGCCCCTCCCTGCCCAGCAGCGGCTGGCTGCTCTCTTAAGAGTAAAGGGGATGGGTTCTCTGAGAATCTGTGTGGTCCTTGACTCTTTATCACCAATTCGCTGGTATGCATTCAAACGTGTTTACTGAGTTAATACTAACAGTAATAGCAACAAAAATAGTCATAAATGTATTCAGAAAGAGAATAATATATTCATGAGAGAGGATGATTATACAGCCCAAGGTGGGAGCTTATGTGTGAACTGGTTTTTTCTTTGTATTTTTCTGTAGTTAAAACATTTTCTGTGATAAGCAGATTAATTTTAAAACCAGAAAATAAAAATACTATTTTAAAATGCAATCGATTACTTATGAACAAAGCACTCTTTATAGCATGGTGTAGAGATAGATTTCTGCCCAAGGAGCAGGATTACCTTCCCACCTAAAACCAGGCAAAATATATACCAGTAAGTACAGTTTTCAGACATTTTACAACATGCAATGCAAGACAGTGATACCTGAAAGAATAGAAACAAGAGAGGGATTCCATGAAGTATCCCCAGATGACTACCTGGAGAGAGTTTCAATCTGCAGAGAGCGGGGGAGGAACCCAGATGAGCCCAGTGGTGCCTGAATTGAGGGAGCTGATGTGAGATTAGGGAGACTATCATAGTTAATTTTATGTCAGCCTGGGTAGGCCAGAATACCCAGATATTTCTGGATGTTCCTATGAAAACATTTGCTTTGGACTGAATGTTTGTGTCCCCCCTAATTCATATGTTGAAGCCCTAATCCCCGATGTGATGGTGTTTGGAGGAGGGGCTCTGGGAGGTGATTAACTCACGAGTGTGGACCTCCATGATGGGATTAGTGCCTCAAAAGAAGAGACACTAGACGATTTCTCTCTCTGCCATGTGAGGACACAGCAATAAGGCATCCATCTGTAAACCAGAAAGTGGGCTCTTGCCCTGAGCAGTGGCTCAGTGGTTAGAGTGTTGGCCTGCACTCTAACCACTATTCCCAGTCAAGGGCACAAACCTGGGTTGCAGGTTCGATTTCCAGCCCTAGTTGGGGCATGTATGGGAGGCAATCAATCGATGCCTCTCTCCCTCTCTCTTCCTCTATTTCTCTCTCCCCCTCTCTCTCTCCTCACTCTCCTTCCCTCCTTTCCACTCTCTCTAAAAATCGATGGAAAAAATATCCTCAGGTGAGGATTAACAAAAAAAAATTTTTTTTTTAAATAACAGAAAGTGGGCTCTCATCAGGAACAAAATTGGCCAGAACCTTGATTTTGGACTTCCTAGCCTCCCGACTGTGAGAAGTAAATGTTTGTTGTTTCAGATACCCAGTTTATGGTGTTTGATTTAGCAGCATGAGCTGACTAAGACAGTATTTTTTGGATGGAATTGACGTTTACATGGGTGGACTTTGAGAAAGCAGATTGCCCGCCATGATGTGGGTGGGCCTGAAACAAATAGTCGAAGGCTAGAAAAAGATCAACTTCTCCCAAGAAAGAGGGAATTCTGCCAGCAGACGGTTTTTGGGCTTGAGCTGCAACATCAACTCTTCCCTGGATGTCCAGCCTGCCAGGCTACCCTGCAGATTTTCGAATTTGTAAAAACAACCACAACAATCCATTTTTTAACTCAGGGGAGAATGGAGACCCACTGAAGCTTCATGGGCAGGGCAGCAGGGGTCAGTAAGTTGCTATTGGAAGATGCCTTGGGCTGAACTGGCGAAGTGAAAGCCTAAAGCTCCATGTAAGGGGCTTGGAGGAGCCGAGGGGGCTCTCTGAGGGGAGAGGATGGGCTCTGTGGAGTCAGAGGGTGGAAAGAATGAGGAGTCAGCAAGAAGACCAGGCCAAGGAGAAGGTGTGGAGGGAAAGGGCCGTGCAGACATTAGCTGGTATAGTAACGAGGGGAACCAGGGGCGCCACAAGGCAAAGAAGATGAATTCTTTTAGGCAGGGGGTCATCACCATTGTGCATCGAGCAGAATGAGCATGGGCAACAGGCCCTTGTGAAGCATCAAGAGGCCATTGGTGCCATTCCAGGAGCCATTTCAGTAATGTCACTGCAGATTCAGGGGTGGTCCCAACCAGCAGCCAAGGGATGGGAGAGGGACGGGCAATGAGGAGATGGAGGGGTCGAAGTTCCTCGTGAAAGAAGGGACGGTTAAGGTAGCTCCTTTGGCAGCGACGGGCTCAGGCGCAACTTGTTTAGAATTGCTTCTGGTTTTGTTGTCATTTTCTCCACATCAGACATTCCTTGAGCAGTTACTGCCATCAGACACGGCTAGGCAGCATACAGGGAAGCAAGGGGTTAATGGGGAGCTGGAGAGAAGGCTGCGCAAGCAAAGAAGTGGGGTGAGGCACAGACAGGGTTGGCCAGAGGAGGGAGGGCCGGGGTTGTATAATCACCGGTGAAGGGCTCGCCTGCTGCTTCTGAGTCCAGAAAGGAGAGAAAGTCTGGGAGATGCAGGGAACTCTGAGGGTGAACAAGTGTGGCCTCCTTCCGCCCTGTGAGTCATGAGGGTTTCCCGGAAGCATTTCCTGCTCTTGGTCCCAGGCTGCTTGGCCTTGTTCCCTGGGTCCTGATTGTTGGTCCCTGAACTTGTGGCCGTGCTCTGTCTGCCTACTTGTTCTCATGGCAATTTCTGACCCGAAGGGATTCCAGGATGTGAGGGAAAGGTATGTTTGGGGCTGGAAAGAAGGCCTCCTTGTAAAAGTCTCCTGGGGACATGTAATTTAAACTTTTGTTGCTGACGAGAGCTTGCTCCTCATTTTCCTGAATGACTCAAATGTTCGCTGCAGACAATGGCAGAGTGTATCTTGCTTGAATCATTGGATTTCTGTTATTTTTGTAAGCTGTGGGTGGGCAATATGACTCAGTATTTTTCCGAGAGATGTGAAAATTATATTCCCTGTTTTGGATTATTTCATGCTAAGATCTGGAACATTTTTTTTTTTGAATTTCAAATCTTGGAGCTTGGAGAATTTTTGTTGTTGTTTTGCCTCTCAACCATTTCAGAACTTTTCCAGATAAAATTTTAAAGGAAAATTAGTTAGCAATAGCTCAAAGTTATGAAGTATGTTTTGAATTGTAACTTGCTCTACATTTTTAAAATAGAAGATTTGCTAAATAGTGGTGTGATTGTCATCTGATTGTGAAAAAATTGGAGATGGTGGGATTAGTAGAGTCTTGAAAATCATTTAGTTCCATACCTTTTCTGAGGGTGAACAACCTCAGACTAGTTTTTCAGCTTCTGCATGGGCACCTCTCGCTGACCGCTGGGTTCTGGTGATGGAGCGCCTTTGGGTACCAAGCAGTATAGCTTCTGTACAGTACGTACTTTCATACCAAGCTAAAACCTGCCTCCCTGAAGCCATCATTCTGATCCCTGTTCTCTATGAATGTCTACTGGATTATTGTGTGACAGGATGGTAGTTTTAAAAATATTTACTGTTATTGCTCGATTGGAGTAGCTCAGTGGTTGAATGTCAACCTATGAACCAGGAGGTCACAGTTTGATTCCCGGTCAGGGCACATGCCCGGATTTCAGGATTGATTCCCAGTGGCAGTTGTGCAGGAGGCAGCCAATCAATGATTCTCTCTCATCATTGGTGTTTCTATCTCTCTCTCCCTCTCCCTTCCTCTCTGAAATAAAAATAAATAAATAAATAAATAATAAATAAAAATATTTACTGCTATAGTCGGGGATGTACAGTTCAGCATAGGGAGTACAGCCCATAGCTATGTATGGAGCCAGGTGGGTACTAGATCCATGGGGGTGGGGGTAAGACTTTGTAAATTATACAATTTTCTGAACAATATGCTATATACCTGAACTTAATATAAAATAATATTGAATGCCAACTGTAGTTGAAAAATAAAATAAATAAGAAAAGATAGAATACTTACTGCGGTATTTTCCATTTTGGTAATTGAGGTCCTTCCTCAGCGGTTTTGTTGAGTGTCGATGCTGGGACAAGAAGCTGCAGCTTGGTGTCTTCAGGAGGGGCAGTGTCTGCTGAAGCCCTAAACCCGATACCTCAGAATGTGACTGTATTTGGAGATGAGGTCTTTAAAGAGATGACTCAGGTATATCAGGGTCTTCGGGGTTAGGCTCTAATCCAACCTGTCCTTTTAAGAAGAGGAAATTTAAACACATGGATTGACACCCAGGGCACCTGTGCACAGAGGGACAGGAAGAGGCCGAGAGAGGGCAGCTGTCTTCAAGCCAAGAAAAGAGGCCTCAGAAGAAACCAAACCTGCCAACACCTTGATCTTGGACATCTAGCCTCCAGAAGTGTGAGTAAATTTCTGTTGTTAAAGACTCCCAGCCTATGGTACTTGGTTGTGGCAGCTGCAGCAGAATAACGCAGATTGGCACCTAAGAATAAGAAGGGCAGTTGCTTTCAGGTAGGAAGACAGGAAAGTGTGAAGTCTTTGGGTGTGTGTATGGAGAGCCCTCGGAGTAACACTGGCACAGAGGAAAGGAGAAACACATCAGATGCAAGTGCCCTCACTGTCCCCACCTCAGGTTCCCTAGCCTGCAGCCGTTGAGGGGCTATGGAAATACCCAGAAAGTTCTAGAGCAAAGGTGGACTAATGAAGCTAATGAAGCTTAAGTTTCAGGACCCCTGACTTGCTGGAGCTTCTTCCAATGTCGAGTGGGGCCCTAGCAAGATGTTCAGATGATTTTGTTTGCTAAAAATTTGCAAAAGATATTTTACATGCAATCGGTCAACACTGCCGTTTCTTTCCCTGTGACTTCCTTTGCATTATACTCTCCCTCTGATGAGTGATGCAGGAGTGGCCACAGGCATGCTGCCATCCAGCTAACAGAAAATTAAGTTGGGATTTCATTTGGTTTGGGTTTTGGGGACCTATTTATAAAGGTTGTAGTCAGACCTGTGTATATTTATGCTATGGCTAGCTATTTAGCAACTGGATTGGTAGCGTTAGCAGATTTCTGTGGTGTAAATACTCCACCAAAGCCTATTTCAAGCTGTCAGTGTGACATCACTGCCTACGGAGCTGGGAAAACTCTACACCATTATATACTATTTGCATCATATAAACACAGTAGATATAAATAACCCCAAGAGCAGAGTAATGGCAAATTGTGGTGGAAATCATTGGGAAATGATGGGTTTCAAGTATTTATTATTTGTGTTTTTAGTATTACTTATTTACTTGTAAGTTTATATTATTTAATTTTTAATAAATAATGTCTATGTTTAACAACTGCCTCTCAAAACTCCTGGGAAGCTAACAATCAGTTCTTGTGAGCAGCGATGAGCCAACTCCATCAAACCGCTGCATCCCAGGGAAACTCCTCCTGCCCCCTTGTTCATTCACCATGTTTTAGGACATGAAGGTGCAGGGCTAGAGTTAGGAATTTGATATGAAATATCTGAGTAAGGGAGAAGGGACTAGGTTTTTAAGTGTATAGAGCCAGCCCTAGCCAGTGTGGCTAAATGGTTAGAGGTCAGCCTGAGCACCAAAGGGTTGTGGGTTTGAGTCCTGGTCAAGGGAACATACTTGGGTTACAGGTTCGATCCTCAGCCCCAGTCAGGGCACATGCAACCAATCGATGCCTCTCTCTCTCTCTCTCTCTGTCTCTCTCTCTCTCTCTCTTTCTCTCTCTCTCTCTCTCTCCTCCCCTTCTTCCTTCCCTCCTTTCCACTATTTGTGAAAAAAAGCTATGAAAAAAATATCCTGAGGATTAACAAAGAAACAAAACAAGGTACAGAGTCCAAAGCTGATGTGGAAAACTCTTTGTCATCAGGTGTGTAAATTTCTACACAGAAGATTTGGTTGTCATCAATGCCTACTGGAAATGAAGTGCTTGCTGTTAGGAATATGCTTGATAATGCAGTATAGAGAATTAGAAATGCCTCATACATTTAAAAGGAAATTTTGATGGTGTATCAGTTACCTATTGCTGTGTGACAAATTACTCTAAAATGTAGCAGTTAAAAATGCAAACATTGATTATTTCACAGTGTCTCGGTCTAGACCAGCCGTGGGCAAACTACGGCCCGCGGGTCGGATCCGGCTCGTTTGAAATGAATAAAACTAAAAAAAAAAAAAAAAAAAAGACCATACCCTTTTATGTAATGATGTTTACTTTGAATTTATATTAGTTCACACAAACACTCCATCCATGCTTTTGTGCCGGCCCTCCGGTCCAGTTTAAGAACCCATTGTGGCCCTCGAGTCAGAAAGTTTGCCCACCCCTGGACTAGACTCTGGGTGCAGTTTAGCTGGGTCTTCTGGCTCAAGGCCTCTCACAGGCTGCAGTCAAGGGGTCTGATTTGGCTTGATAAGGAGGCTTGGTTCTTTTCCAAGCTCACTCAAGTGATTGTTGGCCTGAGGACCTCAGCTCCTCATGGCATATCCAACCATATGAGTCAATTTTCCAGAGCTCAGAGATTTTTCAGAGAAGCTTGTCCCTCTCTATCAAAAGCTGTCTATGAGGCTTATTATTCCTGCTTGGTGAGCGATCCTTGCTACTCACAGTGTGGTCCTCAGACCAGCAGCAATTTATCACCAGGGGGCTTGTAAAAACGGGAGCATCTCAGTGCCCACCTCAAGCCTATGAATCAGAATCCGCATTCTCATGTGATCCCCAGATATGCAAGTACATATTAGTTTCAGATGCACTGTGCTCTTCTACGTCTCAGGGCTTTCTCTTGCCATCTTGTTCAGAAGAACAAAACCCTTCAAAGAGCCAGTTAGGCCTGTGTGTTCTGCCCCTACCCCCTTATGTCTCTCCTATCATTCCCTACAACACTCCCTTTTGCTTCTTCCACTCCAGCCACTCTGGCCTCCTTGTTGTTCCTAGAACTTCCTGGGTAACTCCTGCCCCAGGGCCTTTGCACTGGCTGTTCTGTCTGGAGTATTTCCCCCCAGGTACCCACATGACCACTCTTATCACTTTTATGCCTTTAGGAAGTTTATCAGTGAGGCCAAACCTGACTCCCAATCTAAGACTGCCATGCCTCATTCCCCATGTCCAGGCAGCCCTTGACTTTTCCCTAATGAAAGTTTCTCTAGAACAGTGGTTCTCAACCTTCCTAATGCCGCGACCCTTTAATACAGTTCCTCATGTTGTGGTGACCCCCAACCATAAAATTATTTTCATTGCTACTTCATAACTGTAATTTTGCTACTGTTTTGAATCGTAATGTAAATATCTGATATGCAGGATGTATTTTCATTGTTACAAATTGAACATAATTAAAGCATAGTGATTAATCACAAAAACAATATGTAATTATATATGTGTTTTCAGGGGTTAGGCGACCCCTGTGAAAGGGTCATTCGACCCCCAAAGGGGTCGCGACCCACAGGTTGAGAACCACTGCTCTAGAACTTATGCCCTAGGATAGTGGTCGGCAAACCGCGGCTCGCAAGCCACATGACTGTTGCTATTTGGTTCTGTTGACTAATGAGTTTGCTGACCACTGCCCTAGGATGTCAGCTTCCTACACTAGGATGCAAGTTTCATGAGGACAGTTTTTTAGTTTATTTTTCTTTTTAAAGGTTGCTGCCACACCCCCAATTCTTAGAATAGAGTTTGGGACCTAGCAGAAATGAGTTTTCTTAGTCTACCAGTCTAGTAACCAGGAAATCAGAAAGAAATTCAAGTTCATGGACTGTACCGGCTCCTACTGATCCCTGTCCTTCTTGTTTCCATCTTGCTCAACTGATTTTTAATTATAGACATAATTAATGAACATAAAATTAGGCAACACAGAAAAGTATAAAATAAAAATAACACAATAAATATAAAATATATAAAATAAATACATACAAATAAAATAAATGTCACACTCCTTCCCAAATTGCTCCCTCAGTTCCACTTCCCAGAAGTCCCTATTGTCAAGATTCTCTGTCATAGAACCCAAAATAATTTGCTTATACCTTTGTTTCTTGATTTATCAATGATAGGAGAATAAGGATGTTAGTATATCTGTAATGCTGCCTACTTTTCCCAACCAGTGATTATTAGATATCTTATTTTAGTTCCTTTGCGGTATAGTTTATAACTGCAAGTAAAACAGTAAGCCTTCATTTCTGTATTTATCAAATTCAGGCACATGCTATTGACTCTCTGTTCTGATAGACAAGAAAATGGCATACTCTCTTTTTTCTTTACTCATCTGCCTCTCATTTCTTTATTAGACTTTTTTTTTACATTGTCAAGGTTTATGATAGTCACATTCTGTTCCATAACATTATTATATATAGTTTTCTGTGTTTCAATTGCAGATGGAGTCTAAGAATAAAAATCATTTAAAAATCCATTCTAATATGATAATTATTTAAATATTATTCACCTGTGAACCAACAGTGATTGGTTTTTTAGAGAAGGAATGTAATCCAACGCCATTAAATCTTTGAAGCTTAAAGAAAACTCACTTAAGCATCAATATCTAATATATCTCCTATTTTCTTATCTCCCTTTACTTTAGGTCATTCTCAGCTAACACTGTCTGGCTTTTCAAATCACTTTATTTCTTGGAGTCCTGGTTTATTTTTCTGGAAGTTCTGTTTTTATTTTTTATTTTATTTTAAATTTACTCAAATACTTTCTTTCGTGTG
>NW_006300374.1:1529992-1533568 GCF_000327345.1 Myotis davidii
TTCAATTACATTTTCCCTGAATTCTTACAAGCTCCAAACATCTCTGTTTGCCCTTTTACTTAATTGACAGTTTGGCTGAGTAAAGAATTTTAGGTTTCAAAGTCTTTGCTTCTCAGAACTTGACTCAGGGCTTCCTTCATTGGCATGAGACTTGTGCCCTCCAAGAAAGAAAGTGGCATGAGAATGACCTGGAAACAAAGGAAATGGAAGAAAACAAGAGACCCCATGCTTAGAAGGTCCCTGTGTTTAGAAGGGCCTGTTTATGGTTCTGCTGTCATCATCTTGAAATTCTGAATCATTTTTGATCATGAATTCCCACACTTTGATTTTCACCGAGCCCTGCAAATTATGAAGCTGGTCCATCTTAGAAGAAACTCAAGCATCTAGCAATGTTGATAATTCTGAAGCTCAACGGATTCTTATTCCTTGGTAGGCAACATGCTCTCTTTCTGTAAACTTTCAATTTACATAAACATTATATTTTTATCTGAATTTTATTCGGGATTTTTACCAATGCACACCTAGCTGTGGGTCTTATTACATTGCTCTCCTTTGATATTCAGTGGGCCTTTTCACTCTGAAATCATTCATTTCATTCTTAAGCTTAGGTAAATTTTCCTCTATTGTTTATCTGATTTGTTTCCCTTTTCTATTTTCTTTCTTTGTGGCACTTGAATTTGATGGATATTGAACTTCCTTTATCTTCTATGTCTCAATTTCCCTCACATATCTTTTATCTCCTTGCATAATGTTCTGGAAGCTGTCCTTAGGTTTATCTTCCAGATCACTAATTTGGCCTTTAGCTTTGTTCATTCATTATTCCACTCATTCACTTTTTTTTTTTTTTTTACTTTGGCTGTCATATTTTTTAGGTTCCTCAGACTCTGTGAGAACCTATTAAAGAAGCTATGGCCCTAGCTGGTTTGGCTTACTGGATAGAGCATTGGCCTGCAGTTTGAAGGGTTCCAGGTTTGATTCCAGTTAAGGGCACATACCTCGGTTGCAGGCTCCTCTCCGGCCTGGGCCCTGGTCAGGGTGCATGCAGGAGGCAACCAATTGATGTGTTTCTCTCACATTGGTACTTCCTTCTGTCTTTCCCTCTCTCTTCCACTCTCTCTAAAGATCAATGGGAAAATATCCTCAGGTGAGGATTAAAATAAAAAAGGTAGAGTTTATACCAGTTCTGAGTCAACCTGTTTAGATAGAAGGAGGCGGCGAAGGAAGGAAGGAAGGAAGGAAGGAAGGAAGGAAGGAAGAAAGAAAGAAAGGAAGGAAGGAAGGAAGGAAGAAAGGAAGGAAGAAAGAAGCTATGAAGGCTCCTTTTCCCTAGCAGCTTGCTTTTCTTGAAAAGTTCTCTCAAGTTTTCCTGAGGCTACTCATTAAAATTAAGAAAAATTTGTATTTCTCTTATGTGCCTGAACTACACTTCCACTGTGAGTTGTTCCTTTTTGTGTTTGTTTTTCATTTTAGTTCTTTTATGCTGTTGATTTTCCTCACATGCCTCTGTCCCTTCACATTTCTAATATATGTCCTGTCTATCAGTAAGTAGCCGGTTTGAGCTTCTGCTGTAGTTTGTCGACAGTTCTTCCCTGAATGGGAGCCTGGGTTGTGGCTTTTGGTAACTGGGGAAGGAGTGTTTAGCAGCATTCTCCGGGTCAGGCATGTGGGCGCCCGCAGGCAGATTGGGGAGCTTCTCAGTTATTAAAGTGAGAGGGCTTTATTCTGGGAGGACAGCAGCTTGGTGTATTTCTGTCCTTGTCTTTTCCTCCTTCTCTTCCGTCTTCTTCCTGGCATCTGTGTGTAGGCCTGCGTTACCTGGAGCCCCGCCGCATTTCTCTCAGCCTTCAGCACCCTCACTCAGAGCCCTCCTTAGGTGTGTTGCCCATTTCCGGCAGAGAGCAGTTCTGGCTTCAGCCTTGATGAGTGGCTCTCAGTGCCGCCCAGACCAGCAACATCAGCATCACCTGGGAACCTGAGAGACATGCAGATTCTCTGAGACTCGGGTAGGGCTCAGCAATGCAGGTTTTAACATGCTGAAAGCCAGCCCAGTAGTTGGACAGCTATTGGCCTGGGGCAAGGTCACTGCTCCCAGCAGTTCTGCTTTTGGGGAGGAGAGAGGCGGGGGTCCACCTGCTCCATGTGGTTCACAGGCTCTTTAATAAGTTGTCCTGGTGATTGTCCCATTTTCTGAACATGTGTTGACTTGAAGCTTCTTTGAAGCTTTCTTAGGAAGACCCACGATGACTTTTGTTGTGGTTTTTCTCTCTTTCAATCAATCAAATTCCATCAGCTTAAAAAAAAATTAGCAATTTTGTCACAATAATACAAGGATATAAGTAATAAATCAAATAGTACAAAATGACTTACAATGAAAAAAGAAGTCCTCTGTTAATATTACTACCCCTTTGCTCTCTCCCTCGCCCCATGCCACCCACACCCATTTTCTACGGGCAATTACTTTGAACTCTTTTAGCCACTTTTCTGCTATTTGACTTCAAATCTATCATATAAAAGGCTAATATGCTAAGTGTCCTTCCCTCTGTCCAGGCAATGATGTCACGTAGCAACACCCGGCTTCCTCTCCCTAGCGACGACTAGCCTCCTTCCAGTTTCTTCAGCCCAGGAACACAACTTGCTTTATAGCCAGGTGTAAACATTTCACACTTGAACTAAATGCCTGTAAAGCGTTTTCCTGTGCCTCATCTCATTTGATCCTCACAGAAGTCCTGGAGTAGGTAGATAGGAGACTCGGTGGAATCCTATTTTCTTTTCATTAGCTGGAAAACGGAGATTTAGAAAGCTTAGAAACTTGAACTGACTGAAAAGAAGTAAGAAATGGTGGACCTTGAAAATCTTCAGGTTTTTTCACTGTGCAGAGTATAGTCAAACACTGCTGCAGTTAAATATTTTACCCTTTGTTCTCCCTGCGTGATATACAATAATAATCTCTTTCATGTTGATATTTACTGCTGTGTTGCCCACAATTACCCGAAAGAGAAGTTAGGGTGCTTCACTGGGCTAGAAAAAGTTTAGCTGAATCAGAAAACAGGTCTAATTAAGCAAGTTTGTTCTAAATCTATAAAAGGCTAAGTTGACATATAAAGCTCTCGTTGGTGCCAATCACACGTGTGTGTTTTGATCTGTCATTGTCGATGGTGAATTTGGTTGACACTTCTATTATAAAGGGCGAATAGTGATATTAAAATATTTCTTCTAATTAATTTCCTTTCAATGTGCATGAATTTGTGCACTGAGCCACTAGTTTCTAAATAAAATGCTTATATGGTTATTTCTCAATTTATCAGTTTTGGACATCACCTATTGACTTCCTGTTATTACTATTGATGGCATTAAAACTCTTTCACCTCATCTGCCCCCATTCTCCATTTTCCATCCTAAGTACAGTTATCCAATACAATAAAAGGCTAATATGCAAATCAACTGAACGCGGAATGACCGGTCGCTATGACATGCACTGACCACCAGGGGGCAAATGCTCAATGCAGGAGCTGCTCCCTGGTGGTCAGTGCGCTCCCATAGGGGGAGTGCTGCTCAGCCAGAAGCCCTGAGGCAGTC
>NW_006300374.1:1533630-1543533 GCF_000327345.1 Myotis davidii
AGCTAACACAGCCCCGCACATCCAGTCTCACTAGTGCCAAGGGCAGGCCCAGCACCCTGGCCAAGGTTGATTTTCCCGGAATAGACACTTAACTCAAAGACAGTCGGCCAGCGGACTCCAGGCTGCTGGGAAGGCCAGGCCTATAGTAATACAAGTAAAAAAAAAAAATAGCCAGAGTTTACACAGGATTCACTACAGAACCCCATAGTATTCTTTGATTTTTCCTTTCTCTTACAACTTTAGTTTGTCCTAAAGTTAAAATAAACTTATTTTTTATTTGCTTAGTTTTCTAAGTGCTATTTATTAATTCCCCTCCCCCCGCAAAGCTCTAATGTATCTGTCACACTCATTATTTTCCCCCTATTGTTAAAAGGACCATTTTAAGCACTTGATCGGTTTTGTCATTTCTTAACCCCTGGAGTCCTTCGTGTTGTCCTCCTGTCCTTCTGTCTCCCTCTCCCATCAGGCAGGTTGCTCTCCAGGCCTCTGATCAGCTATAATCCCAAGGTTCTTCTTCACCGGTCTCCCATGTTGCACGAACCTTGGCAGGAAGTACTTCAGCAGCTCAGCATCAAGTCATCCTTCCTTGAATTGTACTTTGAATTCCTGGCCTCTGTCCTAGTCCCTGTGATTAGGTCATTCTTTTGCTATATCCGAGACAACTTAGGCCGAGTACCTAATTTTGTTCTTGCCAGTCTTCTTGCTCAGGGAAGGTCACCCTACCCACAACCTCCAGTCCAGTGACAGGGCCATGGTAGCCATTCACAGACTTCCCTGATGCCAGTGGAGGCGTCTCAGCCCTGAGTTCATTATCCCCTGGATTCCAGATTGTGCTGTCTCCAGTATCTGGAGCAGCGACTTTCAATCGGGGTGCCGTAACCCATGGGCAGGCCACGAGAATTTTTAAAACATGCAATACTTGACTATTTAGTCAGGGGCACTGACCTCTTTTCTCTGAGATTGTCAAATAAAAAAATGACAACAGCCAATACAACAACAGCCATCTGGTGTGAATGAATCAAAATTATACCTTTTTTTGTGTGTGTCAAATTGGAAAAAAATGTAATAGCTTTTTTTTGGTGTGCCACAGAATTTTAGTGATTAGTTTTTGTGTGCCATGAGATGAAAAAGGTTGAAAATAATTGATCTGGAGGAAAGACATGGGCTGTGAAGTCATACAGAACTGGGATCAAATCTCACCTGTTCCTCTTGCTAGCTGCATAACCTTTGGGGAGTCTTATTTTCCACATTAGAAAAGTCCAAGGCTCATAATACTCTTCTTATTAAGATTGCTGCAGGAATTAAATGAAAACATGTATATTAAGTATCTACAGTAATTCCTGCACATAAATACTAGCTTATTCCTCATTCTTTTAAAAAATATATTTTTATTGATTTCAGAGAGGAAGGGCGAGGGAGAGAGATAAAAACATTAATGATGAGAGAGAATCATTGATGGGCTGCCTCCTGCACACCCCACACTGGTGATGGAGCCCACAACCAGGGCATGTGTCCTGACCAGGAATCAAACCGTGACCTCCTGGTTCATAGGTTGATGCTCAACTACTGAGCCACGCCTACTGGGCCTTCATTCTTTATTACCTTGTGTCTGGTCCCACTGTCAGCAGCTTTGGGGACGTTGTCATCTGGTTTTACCGTTTCCTTTGGACAAACTGACCCTTCGCGCATCTGCCCTGGGTCTGTCTCTCCAGCACCAGTTGCCTCTGCCTCTCCCATACTTGGGAGCTAAGTTTAGTTTCAAACAGAGAACATTTCTAGTCTTCCCAATTCTGCTACAGATAAATGGGTCAAATCAATACTTAGTCCCACATGCCATCTTTTTTAGCAGAGCACATTTTCCAGCTCGAAGACATTTTCTGATAAGAGAGAGAAAAACTACATAGCTGTTGAGCAATTTCGCTTTATCATCTGTCAATATTACACCATCTGCCCCAAGCTTCATGCCCACACCTTCCTTGTTCTTTTTCTCCCTCTAAATATAGATTAAAGAGTCCTTTCAGTTGTCCTTAACTTATTTTGGCAAAGCCCAGCTCGTCCTAGGCTTTCATCTTCCTTACACCTTTTCATACGTCTGTGCTGCAGTTCTGTGTTTGTTCTGGGTTGAATGTCCCTTTCTTCAAGTCCTCTGAAAATCTTGGCTTTTCAGGGCACCCTGTGTACCTCATGATTAACCCTTTGCTCCCTGTTTCTACTCTTAAAAGCAGGAACCATTTGTACATTTCTTTCATTTTTCCCCATGCCATTCAGCACGAAACAGACCTCACTAAGATCTTATTAAGCCAACTTATTTTTGTTGCTACATGCTAAGGTAATATTTTTAGTGTGTGTTTTTTTTTAAAAAGCTGTTCTTTCTCAAACATATGGGGATAAAACCTTCTTTCCCATATCTGGCCCTGAATATTCAGGCTAACTCTACATTAACTCCTATTTTTAAGTACTTAAGCAAAAGATAGCTGGGAATGTGAAACTCTGTCTCCAAGGAAGAAAGATATTTGATGGTATTTTACAGCTTTTTTTGTGCTTATAAAGCAAAATGAAAACTTTAAACCCGCTTTGGTTTTAATGTTAATTTCTTAATTAGGACCTATAACAGAATAAATCTGTGAGGCAATAAAGTTAAGAGGCAGGACTCACAATTTAATTAAATCTACAGACTTAATATATTTTAAATTAGTTATCCATAGGCAAAAAGGTTTTTAAGTTATCTATCAGGAATTTAAAGACAATGGACAATATTTCAACTCATTACAGATATATTTAATGCTGCAATTTTCAGGTTACAAAAAAATTACTTGTCATTTGGGCTTAATTTGAAAGAGATTCTTTGCATTTTAAAAATATTTGTTTATTGATCACTAGGAATGACCAGTGATTACTAATAAACACAAAGGAAGATGAGTGAATCACCCCGGAAATAAGAATGGGGAACAAAATATATTAAGAATTTGTCTATAATTTTCTATTGCAGCATTTATCATTTTTTCTGTATACCTGCAATATTGTTCAACACACTGCCTTGAGTGCTTAATAAGTGTTTGTGGTTGTTGACACACCATAGAGTTTGTCACTGTCTCTTATTCAGTCCCCTTTAAAGACACACACCCCAACCTCATTTACTAAGTAGGCACTACCTTGATTTTGTGGTTCACTTCTTATTAGTTGAAAAACCAAAACCTCATGTCTATCTCTCTATATATCCCACTCTACTTGAGGTAGGGATAAAACTTCTTTATATTGCTTGGAAGGTAAAATTTTAAGTATTTCATAAATAGGGATGGTGAAAGACAAAGGATTTCTTTTCATGTTTGCCCTTTAGGAGTGAACATCCCCTGAACAACCCCAGTCTGGGTTAGACGTTCCTCCCATATGTTGCTGTATTTCTTTGTGTTTTTCCTCACCACACACTTAGCATATTGTGTTTCAATTTTATATTTACTTGTTTATCTCTTTTACAGTGAGAGCCCATTGAGGACAGGGAATGTGCCTTTTATCCCTGTAGTCTTAGCAACTACCATAGGTATGTAGTAGATACTAAACAAAGATGAATGAATGGATGGATGGATGGATGAGTACATTACTTTTCAGTTTAGCCAAGCTCTCAGGCTAATCACAGGCACACATACACAGACATGCATAATTTTCTAGACCTCATCATTATTAACAATATGTTGCTCACCCCACCAGAAATATCTTCCCAGGCTGCGTTGAAGTACCACAGAACTCAGAATGGGAAGCCATGACCTAGTGCCCTGCATAACTAACTATTTATCAGTAACTGGGTTTGTATTTGAGACACGGAGACTTTGTAGGTAACGCACACAGCAGTGTTTTGATAGACCAAAGTAATATACAAATTTAAAGCATTTATATAAGCACAAATTTAGAGCATAGCTCTAAGCTCTAGGCCCCTGAAAGAGAAACCCTTTTTGTTTAATCTTAAATACTTTATTTTTTAGAACAGGTTTAAATTTACAGAAAAATTGAGAAGATAGTACAGAATTCCCATATGAAAATAACAAGTTTCCTCTATTATTAACATCCTACATTTGTCTGACACATTTGTTAAAATCAATGGATCACTATTGATACCTTAAGATTAAAGCCCATGGTTTATCCAGATTTCCTTAGTTTTAACCCAATTCCCTTAGTTTGGTAGGCTCTCATCTAGAATACCAGGTTACAGTTAGTTGTCATGTCTCCTCATGGCTGTGACAGTTCTTCAGGCTTTCCCTGTTTGTCATGACCTTGGACAGTTTTAAGCAGTTTTGGTCAAGTACTTTGTAGAATGTCCCTCTACGGGAATTTGTCTGATGTTTTGCTCATGGTTAGACTGGGCACAGGTGGATATTTTTATTAGGAGACAGTCTAACACAGTAGCCATCAACTTTTTTTCTGCTCCCACACTGTCCACACGTGTGGCACACGCCCATGAGCAAGGCCTCTCATTAGATAAAGGATGGCCGGGTTGGGGCACAGCGCTGGGAGCATTTAGGAGACTCCCTGGGCAGATATATTGAACAGAGTTTTGAAGAAAAAGGAGGGAGCGGGAATACCAAGGAAGAGGCTAGCAGACATGGTCACGGAGATAGGTAAATGTCAGTAGTAGCAGGAAACAGAGCTTTTAGGTTGGAGCAAACATTCCTTTTCAGGGAAATGGGGTTTAAGGACAAGTGGAATGTTAAAAACAAACAACGGAGCAGCTTAGGTTTGATACAAAAATTACGAAAGACCTGAAGGTACTGGTTTACCTGCAGAGAAGAAAGAGGGAGTCCCATAGTCATTGCCAACCAATATTGCTGTCTTTCAGGAGCTGAGTGTCTTCTTTCTTTCTTTTTTCTTTATTGGCTAAGGTATTACATATGCATCCTTATCACCCCATTGCCGCCCCACCCCCCTGCTTGTGCCCTCACCCCCTAGTGTTTGTGTCCATTAGTTATGTTTATATGCATGCATACAAGTCCTTTGGTTGATCTCTCCCCACTCCCCCCACCCTCCTGAGTGTCTTTTCTTTGATAAATTTTCTTTTTGAAATTCTCTCCCTTCCTTGTTTTCAGGATAAGACTCTCCTAATTTTTTCTCCTAACTCTCTAGGTACTCTTCAGGCCTTTGTATTATTATTAAGCAATAAATAATTATTCATAATTACAACTGACAGCTATATGGGTTATCAAGAATTGTGGGCAGCACTTTGTTATCTCACTTAATGCAACCAACCCTGTGAGGTACTCTTATCATCCCCATTAAAATGAGAAAACTAGTCCTAGCTGGTTTGGCTCAAGTGGATACAGCTAGGCCTGTGGTCAAAAGGGTCCCAGGTTTGATTCTGGTCAAGGGCACTTACCTCCGTTGCAGGAGGTAACCGATTGATGTGTATCTCTCTCACATAGATGTTTCTCTCTCTTTCTCTCCTCCTCCTCCTTTCTACTCTCTCTAAAAATCAATGAAAAAATATCTTCTGGTGAGGAGTGACAGAGAGAGAGAGAGAGAGAGCTACAACTCAACAGTTAGTAAGTTGTCACAGAGAGAGGTTATGGAATCCAAGTCTGTGCTCTGAATTACTGTGTATGAAGCTTGCCACTAAGATTTTGGCATTTGTCAGAGTTCTAGACTTTATCCCTTTCTTCTCAAGGTCAAATCTTTGTGTTTGCAATTTCTTTAACCTTCTCTTACAGGTCTGTGTTCGTTAGAGTGTTTTTATTTTTGGTGATTTCTATTTACTTTTAATCCTCACCCAAGGATATTTTTTCCATTGCTTTTTAGAGAGAGCGGAAGGGTGGGAGAGGGAGGAAGGGAAAGAAAGAGAGAAACATTGATGTGAGAGAGACATATGGATTGGTTGCCTTCCACAAGCACCCTGACCAGGGATGGGGACAGAACCTGCAACTCAGGTATGTGTCCTTGACCGGGAATCAAACCCAAGACTCCTTGGTGCTCAGGCCAATGCTTCAACCACTGAACCACACTGACCAGGGCTATTCTTGCTGATTTTTTGATGTACCTTTAAAACTAGCCGCATTTCCAAACTGGAGACTCAACCAAGTAGACCACCAGGCAGAAACACACAGAGTGATGCTGGGATTCTTCTCTTTGGAGCCTATTAGGTGGTGCATGATTTCTTCTTTTTTTAAATCCTCACCTGAGGATATTTTAAAAATTGAATTTAGAGAGAGGAAGAGGGGAGAGAAAGAGAGAAATGTTGATGCGAGAGAGAAACATTGATCAGTTGCCTCCCATATGGGCTCTAACCCAAGATGGACCCTGAAACCTGGGTATGTGCCCTGACCAGGAATGGGTCCCACCACTGTTTAGTGTATGGGACGATGCTCCAACCTACTGCACCTTCTGGTAAGGGCAGGCAGTGCATGATTTTTATTGTCCCATTACTGATGTCACTTGATCACTGATGTCATGTGATTAAGGTGGTGTCTGCCAGACTTCACTATAAAGTTACTCTAATTTTCTTAGTAAGTTATAAGAATTTTATGGGGTGATACTTTGAAACTATGTAAATCTTCCAATCCTTTTCAAACTTTTAATTTGTGTTTATTTACATTTGTATGGTTTCCTGTTATTCAATGGGTTATATAGGCACCAGCGTGCCTAAATCCAGAGCCTGTGGGAGGATTATAGGAGCTCCAGAAAGGAAGAGGTCTCTTAGGTAGCAGGTGTCTCCCTAAGGTCCGGGAAGCATGTTCCTGGGGTTCTAGGCACAGTATTGGAGAAGACTCCAGTTTGTCTCAGATTTGGCCAGTGGAACACAAGTTGGCCTGTGTCCTTTTACATTTTTTTTTATTGATTTCAGAGAGGAAGGGAGGGGAGAGATAGAAACATCAATGATGAGAAAGAATCATAGATCAGCTGTCTCCTGTATGACCCACACTAGGGATTGAGCCTGCAACCCTAGCATGTGCCCTGACCGGGAATTGAACCGTGATCTTCTGGTTCATAGGTTGACACTCAGCCACTGAGACACACAGGCCCGATGGCCTGTGTCCTTTTGACACGCCTCATTATTCTTTGAGCATGTCCTTACTTTCTTCCGTAACTAGAGGCTCCAGGCTCACCCTGTACTTTCTCTTCTCTAGTTCTGGAATCAACCATTTTGCCAAGAATTAAAAAATGAAGAGGAGAATGGTATTTAGAAACTAAGATCTATGCTAGATGTGCTCATTGTGTTTTGTGTCATTAATTTCAGATCCTCTCAGTGTAAAGAGCATGTATGTACTTATTCACATATATCAATTTCGGTAAGTAGAAATAGATTGATACCTTCATTACCAATTCACCATCAAAAGATTCATTCCGGTTATCATTCCATAATTGTAACTCTCTTCCTCAACAGGCAGAAATCTGACTCCCATTTCCTTAGGGTTAGGGTTAGGTCCTCTCTTATCTGAGGGGGATATGTTCCAAGATATCCTAAAACCACAGATAGTACTGATATATATATCTGCATACTTATGATTCCAAGGAAATCTCTCAAGGTCACACAGCTTATATATATATAATGTTTTCCCCCTATACATACATATCTATGATAAAGTTTATGTTCTTTTTAGCATATCCACATTTCCAGCACCACTACGCTTGAGCTTTAGGATCATTATTTAGTGAAATAAGGTTACTTGAACACAAGCACTGTGATACCACGACATTGATCTGATAACCAAGACAGTACCGACTGTGGGCGGGTCGTGTATACAGTGTGAAGACGCTGGACGGGGGATGCTTCACGACCTGGGTGGGATGAAGTAGATGGGTTAGATTTCATCACACTACTCAAACCATGTGGCATTTACAACTTATGAATTGTATATTTCTGGAATTTTCAACTGAAACTGTGAAAAGCAAAAGTTCAGAAAAAGGGAGGGGGCTATTTTTACTTACTGCATATTTACTTATTGATCAATTCTCTTGTATATAACCAATCTCCCATCACTGTTGCTGCCTACTCCTCTGCCAGGCTGTACTCTTGCTGACATCCCAAAGCCAGGTGGCCCCTCCAGGCAGGAAGGTGAGAACACCCCACACCAGGCGCTTCCTGCGGAGGATGCCCTCCTCACCAGTGTCCAACATGACAGCTTTGCCTGCCTCCTCTTCCCTGACACACTGTTGTGCTGTGTCCTGATAACACACATCTCCTACAATGTTATTCCCTCATACATACTAGTACATATCTATGATAAAGTTTATGTTCTTTTTAGTATATCCAAATCTCCAGCATCACTATGCCTGATTTTTTAAAGTATATATATATTTTAATTGATTTCAGAGAGGATGGGGGCGGGGGGAGAAAAAGAGAGAGAAACATCAATGATGAAAGAGAATCATTGGAATCATTGGTGGACTGCCTCCTGCATGCCCCCCACTGGGGATCATGTGCCCTGACCAGAATCGAACCATGACATTCTAGTTCATAGGTCGATGCTCAACCACTGAGCCATGCCCACCGGGCACCTACAATGTACTTTAAAAGATACATGATCTCTTTTGCTCGTTATAAACCTCTGTGAAGTAGTTCTGGAAGATATTATTATCCATCATTTTTCTCTGAGTAAGTCTTCAAGGACCTAGGTTCAAGAGAAATGGAGTGACTTGCCCAAGGTCACACAGCTTATAGAAAGCAAGCTCTTTCCACTCCACCAATCCTCTATGCCTCTCAACAAATGCCAAAATTACTCTCCTTTTTTTTCTCCAGTAGAAATATGTTTCGAACTCATTGGCTTTGTAGTCAACTCTGATTTCCAGGCGTTTCTTTTCCTGCAAAATATGTGCCACGCAGTGGTGTGGCAGAAAAAGGATTGGACACAGAAGAAACTTAAACTTTAGCTTCAGCTCAGATCTGAGACTTTAGGCATGTTACTCTCCTCAATTATGAAAATGTTAGAATGGACCAGCCCTTCTTTGCCTGAGGCGGCTGAGAGAGGAGCCATGGGGCTTTTCTCAGTGATAGAAATGCCCGAGAAATTCAGGTACAATTACTTGATTCAATGATCCTTAACACCCCTTCCAATCTGCATACTTATGATTCCAAGGAAATCTCTCGATTCTTATCAATCTGTTTTTATTCTTATCAATCTCACCCTTCATTCAAAAATATTTATTTATTACTATTTTTTAAAAATATACTTTTATTGATCTCAGAGAGGAAAGGGAGAGATAGGAATATGAGAATCATTGATTGGCTGTCTCCTGCACGCCCCCTACTGGGGATCAAGCCCGCAACCCAGGCATGTGCCCTTGACCGGAATCGAACCAGGACTCTTCAGTTCTTAGGCCAATGCCCTATCCACTGAGCCAAACCAGCTAGGGCTCAAAAACATTTATTAAAGGCCTATTATTATATGCCAACTACTTATTATCTGGGTTTTGCAGTACCCCCTTTCCGAGTTGTCACCGCCATTCAGAATTTTATCCCTATCTTCCAAACCTGGGGCTGAGAGCATTCGCATCTCAGTCATGTAATTTATAAACTCGCGGGGCTCCTCTCCAGTCCTTTCTCCACCAACCACATTTCAAGGCTGTCCCTCTGGGCTCACAGACATGAATGAACTCTCTTGAGAACACCCTCCTTCACCTAACAGGCTCCATCGACACTTGCATGTCCTAGCGGGTCGGTGGGAATTCGGGTGGGTGGTTTTCCAAGTCTGGATGACCCCCCAGCGCACCTCTGCACGCAGCGGGGCACAACCAGCTCCGAGCAGTTAGCACTGGGCTCGGCCCGCAGCGGTGGCGGGGTGGCTGCTAATAGAAGATTCTCACCCATCGGGAGGGGGCAGTGGCGGGGGCTCTAACTTCCGCGTTTCCCCTCCTCCGAGCACCGCACAGCGCGTGCCGCTGAGCGGGAGCAGAACTTCCCGGCCTCGCTCTCGCTCCCGCTCC
>NW_006300374.1:1544912-1552594 GCF_000327345.1 Myotis davidii
TCTTCGTTTCGGGGTTTGACGTTTGTGAGAGCTCGGGCCGCCTCCGCCGCCAGGCCGCCGACTCGTGTGTTTTGTAATCAAAGTGTGAGGCTAATAAAGGGCGGCGCCACAGCCTCTTGACTCCAGCGTGGGAGGGACTCACAGGCATTTAAACAAAGAAACTAGTTGGGGTTGGGCTCCCAAAGTCCTTATTTGGGTGTTGTGGGAGAGCCTGCGGTCCCCTTCGGGTGAAGCAGGTTTCCCGAGCCCCGTTAGGGGTTGCATCTTGGCGAGAGTGCGCTCACGGGTGGTAGCAGATATGGTGACTGTGATTGTAGGAAGTGTCCTTTGATTGACAGCAGGGTATTTAAATACAGCCTCCGCTCCCCCCTCCCCAATTTTACAGAAACACTGCACGACCAGGCCAGATGTCTTCGTCTCCCTCTACTGGCCCTGGGAGAGAAAACCACTTCAATGACAGCGTTCATTTCGGTGTTTAGTGCTAGGTACAGTTAGTTTTGCTTAATTTTCAAGTACCGTTAGTTTTATTTTATCAGTTCTCGGTTTGCACAGCTCTGACAGCAGTACCAGAGAAAAGGCAACCAGATAATCTTTAACAATCTGGTCTATGCTTGGGGAATATTACTACAACCTTGCCACATGTAACTAAGAATAAATTATCCGAAGTTCTTTTTCATTACTGTACACTGATATTTTTCTGTATTTAGATTATACATAAAACTGAAATTTGGACATACCAAATTTTGCCAATTCTATTTCTACATCCTCTGTTCTCATACCCTAAGCAACCAGAGTAGAGATTATCCAAAAATCTAGGTGACATATAGAATAAAGCCAGGATCCCTGGCGATTATGTAAATACTTATTTTTCAAAGAACTATTTTAGCTGTATAAGAAATTTGTTCCATTGTCCAATGTAAAGGTTTGATTAATAAATTTTAGACTAGAATTTTATTTATCTTAATTTGGGTAACGACACTATAATCATAAAAAGCTGCAGGACGTTGTGGAGAATTTTGTAATGCATTTAAGTATACATCTGAAAACAGGAGAAGTGAAGGGAAAAAGAAGAGGGCACATGTGAAGAAGAGAAAACATGGCCAAAACATAAATTTGTCACACAAATTTGTGTGACTTCACATCTGTGAAAGTGACTCTGAAATATATATACACTTTAATAGCTGATACCTCAGTTTTTGAAAATGAAATGTATTTTAATAAACACCGCCTTTATAATTATTCAAAATGTGTGTATACATTTTTTGGGGGATGCACTATATTTTGAACATAGGTTGTTTTATATTTTAGACCAGCAGTTCTTGAGCATTTACTCTGGTTAAGATATCAGAAATTAGAAAATTTAGTGATACTGCTCCACCATGTAAAAGCAGTATCTTAGTACCAAGTTTAATTCTTAATGAAGTATTGGTAATTTGAGGTTTATATATTTTTCTTGTGATTAATATTTACTTTAATGTTTATAGTACCATGAAATGAGTGATTGTTTTTTGAACAGAGCAAAATGTTCCTTACATATTAATTATTAAACTAGTGCCACTTGCTTATGTGAGAATTGGCCCCTGAAGTACTGAGGTGTAGCTTTCATTCCCATGCTCAGCTTTTCCTTGGTTTCCAGGGGTAGTCTATTTGTAGAGGAGGAAGAAAGGAAATGAGTGGGTACAGAGGATTGCCTTTACCTGGATAATTTCTTTTTAAGTCCTCACCCAAGGATATTTTTTCCATTGATTTTTAGAGAGAGTGTAAGGGAGGGAGGAGGGGAAGAAAGAGAGAGAGATTGATTGAGAGACATTGATGTGAGAGAGACACATGGATTGGTTGCCTCCTGCATGTCGTGACCAGACTGAGGTTGGGGATTGTACCTGCAATTGTAAGTGCCCTTCATTGGAAATTGAGTCTGAGACCCAGAAATTGAGTCTGAGACCCTTTGACCCTTAGGCTGATGCTCTAACCACTGAAGAAACTGGCCAGGGCCAGTTGGATAATTTCTTAGTAATTTTATTATTCAAGTAAAATTTTTTAAACTCAGTGAATTTTGATGTAAATTTTGGTTTAATCTGCCTGGAGTTTCTGACATCTGAAAATCTGAAAAGTTTTTGCTCTAATTTATTCCGACAGGGAAGGAGTGCCCTGCCTTGATGCTTTTTAGCCAGGTAGCAGGGTGGATGGAACCAGCCTCCTCCAAGTGTGAGGCTGTTGAACTTTGTATCCTTGGTATTCAGGAATTCCCATCCCTCAGTCTGCCTAAGCTTTTTTTTTTTTTTTTTTTAAGTGAGGGGAGGGGGGAAAACACTTGCTGGGCACAATGTATAATGATACCCTTAGGGGCTGTGAGCTGAGGAATTAACAGGATTTTCCTGGGAAGGTTCCTTCTGAATTGGAGATGGACTTTTCCCTCTTTGAGTCTTGAAAGTAAGATGAGCTTTCTTGTAATGCCAGTGTCTAGGCTATCTGTCTTTCCATAGCACACTTAATGTCATCCTATGCAAAACTGTGTCACTGTTCTACTTTTAATGTCTTTGTCTCTCTATTAGATTGTAAATACCTTTGTTTGTTAGACTTTTTAGTAATATATTCGTTTTGATTGACAAAAGTAATATAGAAAAATGGGAAGTATAGAAAAGTATCAAGAATATGCATGTCTCCCAGAGATTGCCACTATTTTAACATTTAAGGTATATGTATGTATTGAAAACAACCTGGAATTCATTTTATGCATTCCAGTGTCACCTAACCTTTTTCATTAATATATAGGTTTTTCTGTATCTTTAAAGTTTTTTGAAAACATTTTCAGTGGCTGTGTAGTGTTTAATTTTACAGGAGTACTATATATTTTAAAACCATTCCCCTCTTGTTAGTTTTTTACCTTGTTTACTACTTTCTCTTGTATTTCCTAATGATAACGGATAGGTGACATCATTCTAAACAAATCATTGTGAGTATCTCTAATTATTTCCTTAGAATAAATCAAATGAGTTAATACAGGTAAAACACGAAGAAGAAGTGGCATGTGTAAGTACTCAATAAGAAATTCCTTGAAGTAGAATTAGTAGTCACAGGGCACAGATATTTTTAGGCTTCTTGTGCCTACAGCCAGGTTGTCCTCTAGAAAGGTTATTCCAATTTATACTTTCACCAACAGTGTCCACTTCTAGTTCCCTGCATCCTCTCCAATCTAAGGTATTATTAACCCTGTCACCCCAAAACCAAGCCAAGCAAACACTCTGTCAATCTGCAAATGAATATTCCCACCAAAAAGAATAACCCAAGATTATTTGTGGCACCACTATTTATATGGTCCCCAAAATGTAATAACCTAAATGTCATTAATAGTAGACTGGATAAATTATGGTATATTTATAAAATGGAATTCTCATCAGTGATTTAAAAAAAAAGCACTACTGATGCATACAACATGGGTGAATCTCACAAATAAAAAGTTGAGTAAAAGAAGCCAGACACAAAAGTGTGCACTGTTTGATTCTGCTTATATGAAGTTCAAGTACAGGCATAATTGGATGAGAAGTCAGGCTAGTGCTTGCCTCTGGGAGCCATGACTGAGAGAAGGCCCGAGGGAGCTTCTGAGGTTCAGCAATTGTTCTCTATCTTGATCTTGTGTGGTGCTGGCATGACTGATTCAGCTGTAAAAATTCCCCGAGTTGTATGTTCACTGAAGATTTTTTAAACTTTATTTTAAGTGTACTTCAATCATTCATTGTTTAAAGAGTTATGTTTACCAATTTGGTAGCTGCCATACAGTATGTTTTAATTTTACTTCATTTCTTGTCCTGACTTAATGGGGGCAGATAGATAAACAGGTGTATGACAAAAAAAGTTGTGTCATGGGAAAAGAGGGCTGGGGGTAGTATAAGGCTACTTTCACATGGTGTGATTATGGAGTGCCTTGAGAAGGACACATTTGAACACGAATATTTTGGGTTTTACATAAAGCAGATGGTATATTTTGAGGAGTAAACGATATGATTTAACCTTTAAAAGGTTCACTTTGGTTGCTACATGGAGAATAGACTGGAAGGAGGCAAAGGCTGACAGATCAGTAAGAAGCTATTGTACAACAGTCCAGGTGAGAGATGATTTTAAAAGTTTGAGTCAGTTTTGGTAATTTATAAATGTTATATATTAGTTTTTCTTCCTAAAGCCTGAATAAATGAAGAGCTTAGTTTATGAGAATGGAAGGATTTTATCTAGAACAGAGGTTCTCCACCTGTGGGTCGCGACCCCTTTGGTGGTCGAACAACCCTTTCACAGGGGTCGCCTAAGACCATCTTGCATATCAGATATTTACATTACGATTCATAACAGTAGCAACATTACAGTTATGAAGTAGCAACGAAAATAATTTTATGGTTGGGTCACAACATGAGGAACTGTATTTAAAGGTTGAGAACCACTGCTCTAGTTTGATTTATAAAGCAGGCTTTGGTTGGTTCTAGCAATTGGAACTCCACAATAACTTGCACAGTTTTGAACAGTTGGCCAGTGCTGATCTTGTAGCTGCTACCAAGTTCTGATTCTTTTTGGAAGTTACATTTTATTACTGTAATGATTGTTTACTTACTTTTCCATGAATATTAATGTTATTCTTTTCCCATTAATTACAGTTGAATTAATGGTAACTTGTATGATTTTTGTATGTGTTTGGGTGAGTCCTGGTTTCTTTGGAGAATGAATTTTAGAAACCAAGGTCTGGTACTAGGTGGGCTCATAGCTTCTAGGCCTTCCCAGTGGACAGAGCTGAGAAATACAGAAATCACACACATGCATTCACATCTGGATTTATTTCTGTTGCATCTATCTATATACCTTTGATTCTCATCCAATACCACAGCATTCGTTTTAACCTTTTCCTTTTCCTTGCTTGTAACTTTTTGTCCAACATTGAGAAACCCAGCTCTTATTACATTTAATAGATTTATTTGTTCATTCCTAGTGTATACATAAAGTGGTTCTAGAATTGCTAACCCTTACCCTTGTAATAAAGAAATCTGCTAACTAGGTTACAGTACTTGTTTATAGTTCTTTCTGTCTTTAGCCTGATAATATCTAATCAAATCATTTTCCAAAGTTAGGTTTCCTCCTTCTTTTATGTTGCATTTTGGAGTCCTCCCACATCCTGGTTGGTTTTTTAATTATTAGTTTATATTTTGAATATGTAAACCATAACTATCATTCTAAGAAGTCAGAGTTATATGAAAAGGTATACTCAGAAGTGTCATGCCCTCTTCACCCCTCTTACACCTTTCCATCCCTTTTTCACCCCCCTCCTGTAAGTAATCTCTAGTTTCTGGCTCATCTTTTCTGTGTTTTTGGTGTGTTTTCACACAAATGAGCAGATGTATGTTTTGTTTTTTTTATTATATCTGTTTTCTTCACATGAAGGGTAGCTTATGATAAATATACTTCATTTTGCTTTTTCTCACTTAATAGTATATACTGGAAATCACTCCATGTTAGTTCAGAGTTCTTCCTTATTCTTTTTAACAGCTATTAGTATAGCTGTAGCTTGTTTTATTCATCTTTTTTCTTGTGTATAGGCATTTAGGTTGTAGTATTTTGCAATTAAAAACAGTGCTGTAATGAGTAATCTTGTGCATATGTATTTTCATGTTGTTGGGAGGTATATCTTCAGGTTAGATTACTAGAGGTGGGATTACTTGGCCCAAAGATGGGTGCATATGTTGTTTTGTTATGATTACCAGATTTCCCTCTGATGCTTGGGCCTGTTTGCATTCCCACCGGCAGCGTATGAGAGTGCCTCTTCCACCACATTCTTGCCATCAGGATGTGTTTTCATATTTTTAATCATTGCCAATCTGATACGTGAAAACTGATATCCATGTTTTAATGTGCATTCTCTAATTACAAATGAGTTAGAACAACATTATATATGTTTGTTGATCATTTTCTTTCTTTTTTTCCTTCTTTTGAGAATCATCTGTTTATATCTTTTTCTGATTTTATCAGGTTTTTGATCCTTTGTCCCTTAACTTTTGTTTTGTTCATCCTCACCTGAGGATATTTTTCCATTGATATTTAGAGAGAGTTGAAGGGAGGGGGAGAGACAGAGAGAGAAACATCTATGTGAGAGAGACACATCTATTAGTTGCCTCCTGCACGCGCCCCAACCAGGGCCAAGTATTGAGCCTGCAACCTTGGTATGTGCCCTTGACCAGAATCAAACCTGGGACCCTTCAGGTTGAGGCTCTGTTCATTGAGTCACACTGGCTAGGGCTTGTCCCATAGTTTTTAAGAGTTCTTTATGTATTAGGGGTATTAGCCTTTCGTGGCATATATAAATATTATCTCCCAGTTTGTAGTTGTTCTGTATTTTTATTTTTTGGTCTATGGTGATTTTTTTTGTCATGAAAATTTGTAAAAAATATTTGTAAATAGTCATATTTATTAACCTCTTATTGGCTCTTTTATTAGCAAGTCTTTTATAATCCAAGTTGATTTTTTTACTTTTTTTATTCCTAGTTGTTAGTCCTCTCCTGAGGCTATTTCTTGAGACATTGATGTTTAGAAAGAGTGGAAGGGACAGGGAGAGACAACCAATACGAGAGAGACACATTGATTGATTATCTCCCTCAGTTACCGAGGCCAGGGCAGGGGATTGAGCCTACAACCCAGGTAGGTGCCCTTGACCAGAATCAAACCCAGAACCCTTTAGTTTGTGGCAGACACTATATCTACTGAGCCATATCGGGTAGGGCTACTCCAAGTTGTTAAAGAGTATTTTACCTCATTTTCTTTTAGTACTTGTGTGGTATTAATTAATTAATAGTTAATTAATTAATTTTACTTTTAGATCTGTAATACATTTGGAATTTATTCTTTTTTTCTTTTCTTTTTTTAAAAATATATTTGATTGATTTTTTACAGAGAGGAAGGGAGAGGGATAGAGAGTTAGAAACTTCGATGAGAGAGAAACATCGATCAGCTGCCTCCTACACGCCCCCTACTGGGGATGTGCCCGCAACCGAGGTACATGCCCTTGACCGGAATCGAACCTGGGATCTTTCAGTCCGCAGGCCGACGCTCTGTCCACTGACCCAAACCGGTTCTGGCATACTCTTACATATAGTATAAAATAGGGATATAATGCCCAGCCAGCGTGGCTCAGTGATTGTGTGTCGACCTATGAACCAGAAGGTAGCTTGGTTCCCGGTCAGGTTGTGAGCTTGATTCCCAGTGTGGAGAGTGCAGGAGGCAGCCAATCAATGATCTCTTGCATCATTGATATTTCTGTCACTCCCCCTTCCTCTCTGAAATCAATAAAAAATACATATTTTTTACATAATAGGGATATAATTGTATTTTTTCCTAAATGGCTACCCAGTTGTCCCAGCACTATTTATTAAAAAGTTCGTATTTGCCTAGTAATTTGACATGCCCCCTTTATCATGTTGAAATTCTGTATTTACATGGGTCTGTTTCAGCACTTTGTATTCTAGTCCATTGTTCTATTTGTCCATTCATGTATTGTACCACACTGTTTTGTTTAAATTAAATCTTTATTGTTCAGATTATTATAGTTGTTCCTCTTTTCCCCCCCCATAGCTCCCCTCCTCCCAGTTCCCACCCCACCCTCTGCCCTTACCCCTCCCACTGTCCTCATCCATAGGTGTACGATTTTTGTCCAG
>NW_006300374.1:1554051-1557149 GCF_000327345.1 Myotis davidii
ACTGGAGTTCAGAGCAATTGGGGGCTTGTGACTCCCTCCCAATTCAAAAAGACAGCGGCGTCCTCAGTTGCCAGCCCTTGCCGCGTGCGCCTCCGTACCTCTGCACTTTACTTCCGCAGCTCCTCTGAGTCTCAGTGTGCTTTTCTCTTTCCTTCTAGTTGTAGAATTTCCACTCAGCCAGCCTTCCTGTAGTTCTGGATGATGTCCGTTTTGTCTTTTAGTTGTATTTTTTAAGTTGTTGTGGGAGGCAGCAATTTCCGGTGTTTACCTATGCCACCATCTTGGTTTCTCTCCACCACACTGTTTTAATTATGGAGGCTTTTATAGTAAGTTTTTAATTCTGGTAAGACATGTCCCAACCTTGTATTTTTTTGTTTTCAGGTGGATTTTTTTGTTTATTATTCTTGCAGGGTTTTTTTTCCATATAAACTTTAGTCGCATGTTGTCTAATTTTATTAAAAAGCTCATTGGTATTTTATTAGTATTACATTAAATTTATAAATTAACTGACATAGCGAGAACTGACATTTTTGTGATGTTGAGTCATTCTATCCAAGAACAGGCTGTTTATTTATTTAAACCTACTTTTGTGCCTTTCAGATATGTTTAAACTTTTTCTTTATGTAGATTTTGCACAGTTATTAAGTTTATTTCTTAATGTTTAATTTTTTTTTACTATTATAAATGAGATTTTTCTCTACTACTTGCTTGCTGATTGGTTATTGGTATGTATATGAAGACTTGATTTTTAAATGTTGCTTTATATTCTGCTATTTTAATAATGAAGTAATTGAGTTAGTTGTATCATCAGTTCACAAGAGTTTCCTATCATATGTAAATAGAGGTAGTTTTACTACTCTTTATCTATTCTTATGCCTCTAAGTGATTTCACTTTTCTAACTGCATAAGCTAATACCAGTAGTACAATGCTGAATAGTGGCGGAGATAATGAATAAACTTACTTTGTTCCTGTCTTTAGTGGAAATACCTCTAATGTTTCCTTACTAAGTAAGATATTAGCTTTAGGCCTCTTTTTATATTAAGAAAGTAACCCTCAGTTCTTTTTTTAAAGTGTTTATCATGAATGGTTCTTGAATTGTATCAAAGACTTCTTAAGCATCTATGGGGAACCATAAGCTTATTTCCTAATATAAGTTCGTATGCATATAATGTATTTAAAAAACTTTATTGGAATAGCGTTGGTTATTAAAATTATAGAGGTTTCAACTATACATTTGTATAATACATTAGCTGTATATTACATTGTGTGTTCATCACCTAAAGTCAAGTCTCCTTCTGTCACTCTATATATTTGAACCCCTTTACCTTCCTCCTCTACCTCCTCCCCACTCCCTTTTGCCTTTGGTAACCACCATATGATACTTTTGTTTTTGTCTATGAGTTTTTGTTTGTTTTTGCTTTCTGTTTTATATCCCACATATGAGTGAAATCATATGGTTCTTTGCATATATTGTGTTTTTAAGTGTATTTCATTAGCTCTAAGAATATCAGCCACATGGGAAAATATTCTGCACTGTTGGATATTTAAGTTGTATTTTGGTGATGCTTTGTACCTAAATTTTAAAATATTATTCTGTATCTAAATTTGAAAATACCACTGCTTTTGGTAGTATTTAGTAAAATTGACAAATATAAGAGACATGGAGGAACAAACACTGAGCAAGTAAATGAATATAATAGGAATCTCTAATGCATTCATGACCCAGGAATTTCTCCAAAGCGGCATTTCCTAACTTATGTTTTGTGAACCCTAGGGGTTTAAGCTGTCCTGGGAGTACACTTTTCATTTGTCCTTTAAAAAGACAGTGATTATTTTCCTTTTAAAATGGATTTGTTTTGAGAGCCTCTTCTACATCTACATGAGCCAGAGTACATGGGGTGGTTAGTGGAAATCAGTGGAATGTTCTCAAGATTCAGTTATTGGGTTGTTTTGTCATTCAGCTAAATGCTGCTAGCTATCACAATGGTCTTGACTTTAATTTTTGTTGATTTTAGAGAAAATTTAAAACATATACGAAAGTACACAGATAGTACAATGTGCTCCCTGGGAAGCATCACTCTGCTTCAGTGATTATCATGACCTTAATTACATCAAATACTCAGTGTTCAAATTTCCAGTTGTCTCTTTTTCTTTTTTTTTTTTCCTCTCCAATTGTCTCTTAAGTGTTATAATTTTTTTTTTCTATTGTTTGAATCAAGATCCAGTTAAGGTCTGCACATTGTGATTAGCTGATATGTCTTGGAAGTCTCTTAATCTGTAGCAGTGGTTCTCAACTGGATAGGATTTGGCACTTCCCACCCTGGGGAGACTTGGCAAGATCTTTAAAGAAACACTTTTAAAAGATAGTGATTATTTTTATTGGGGGGGAGGGTGCTATAGGAATCTAGTAGGTATAAGGACATAGTTGCTACTAAATGTTCCACACAGCACAGTCCCCTCAACAAAAGGATAATCCAGCCCTAGACTCCATAGTGCTGTTGGAAAACCCTGTTCCATAGGTACACCTCGTGTCTCTCTTTTCCCTTGCAATTTATTTGTTCCAGAAAGCTGTTGTTTATCCTATACAGTTTTATACTTTCTCTATTTTGTTATTACATCCCTGAAACATCTTTGCACATGTTTTTGTCTTTCTTGTGAATTAGTATTTGAATCCAGAGAAGTTTGGTCAAATTCAGGTTTGCCCCCCAAGAATATTTTATAAGTGGTTGGTGTAGTCTTCCATCAGGAAAAATAAATGGTTGTTTCTCTTTTGGTCATGCCTGTTGCCATGGCGCAATCCCAGTAACCATTCACTTATTCACTAGTGGTTGCAAAATGATGATAATCTATCCTATCTAATAAAAGAGAAACATGGTAATTAGCGTACGTCCGCTACCCTTGCCATTGGCTAATCAGCGAGATATGCAAATTAACTGCCAGCCAAGATGGCGGCCGGCAGCCAGGCAGCTTGAAGCTAACATGAGGCTTGCTTACTTCAGTGATGGAGGAAACCAACGTTCCCCGCCTGCGTTGCCGGCCTCTGAGCTTGCAGTTTGAAACATTGTTACAAATATAGAAGCTAAACAAAACCCAAAAA
>NW_006300374.1:1559642-1568760 GCF_000327345.1 Myotis davidii
GGGATTGGGCCTGCCCTCTGCCACCCGGGAGCAGGCCTAAGCCAGCAGGTCGTTATCTCCCGAGGGGTCCCAGACTGCAATAGGGCACAGGTCGGTCTGAGGGACCCCCCCCTTCCCCCGAGTGCACAAATTTTTGTGCACCGGGCCTCTAGTATATATATAAAAGTGTAATATGCAAATCTACTGGACGGCGGAATGACCAGCCAGCTCTGACATGCACTGACCAATAGGGGGCAGACGCTCAACTCAGGAGCTGCCCCTAGCCTGCAGACCCTGATCGCCTGATGGGAACCGGGGGTGGGTGGCAGTGGACATGGGTGGCGCTGGGGTCCTGATTGTCCCGCCGGTCGCCCACACACACAGGGCAACTGGCAGCAGCAGTGGGGGTAGGGGGGCCAGGCCGGTGAGCGGACAGGAATGGCTAACCTCTTGGTCTTTTCCCCCCGGTCGGCAGACTCCTATTGCCTGATGGGGAACCAGGTTGGGGAGTGGCGGTGAACGTGGGTGGTGCCGAGGCCTGTTTGCCCACTGGTCGCCCCACACACAGAGGTGGGTGGAGAGTGGGGCTGGCTGCCAGCAGCCAGGGAAGATCGGCCCTGATTGCAGGCCAGGCCTAGGGACCCTATCCATGCACAAATTTTGTGCGCCGGGCCTCTAGTGTAATTATAAATTACTTCTTCAACTATAAGCTGGAATCCTATCTAATAAAAGAGTTACATGCAAATTAACCGTCATTCTGTGAAAAGATGGCGGTGCCCATAGCGGCTGGGGCAGGATGCTGGCGGCATCACCCCGGCAATGTGAGCCCAGCAGGCAAGCTCGGCCCGCAGGCAGCACCCAGCAGGGCCTGCTTGCCCTTCGCCGTGATGTGGAGCAGGCAGGCCCCACAGAGAGCAGAGAAACATGGGGAGCGGGCCCAAGTCGTCAGTAGGACATCCCCTGAGGGCTCCCGGATTGGAGAGAGTGCAGGTCAGGCTGAGGAATCCCCCACCCCCCGCACAAATTTCGTGCACCAGGCCTCTAGTACTTCTATAAAGAGAAAATTTTCCTTCATCTGCTCTTTTGACTGCCTAGTGGTACAATTCTATATAAGAGAAGCAGAATTAAATGGCTTGATTCTTTCCCTTTATCACTAGTTTTGAAATTAATTGGCTCATTAGAAGTTTCTATAGATTATTATATAAAGGAAAATTTTAACTTATAGTTAATAATATTGTAATATCTCTGCATGGTGACACATCATCACCAGACTTAGTGTGGATATCACATCATAAGGTATATAAATGTCCAATCACTATGTTGTGCACCTGTAACAAATATAATGTATGCCAACTTTACTCTTTTAAGAAGCAAAATTTTAATGTGTAATATTTATTAGCTTTAAGCAATATAGAGAAGTAAAAAAGATGAATACAAAAAAGATGAATACAAAAAAGAGTTCATGTCTCCTTTGGCCATCTAGCCTATAATTTAAAAAACAAAACAAGTAATATAGAAAGATAAAAAAAATGAAAAGTGAAAGTATCTTGTCTCCTTCCTTCAGTCCCCTTTTCCCAGTGGTAAACATCATTAAGTTTTGAGTTCTCATTCAGAAAGAAGGGATCATGCTGTGTACATGATTCTGTGCCTTTCTCTTTTTCACTATTAAAATATCCTGGAGGTCTAGGAGAGCTTTTCATATCAGCATATACAGGTGTTTCACTCTTCTTAATGGCTGCATAGAATTCCATTCTGTGGATTTACCATAATTTGTCTGGTTCTCTGTTAATAGATTCTTCAGCCCCTTTCTCCCTCCCTCCTTCTTCCCTTTCTTTTTTCCTCCCCTCCTCCCTCCCTCCTTAGTACTTAATGCTATAGTGTATTTTTGTATGTCTGTCTTGATGAGCATTTGTTTATTCTTAAGGTAATGTTCTAGTATTATACATTTTGAATTATTTTATATGTAGTCATATTTTAAATTATTTCTAGAGAAAGGGAGCATAGGAACACTGATACTGAAGTTTGATGAGCTTAAACATAGTAATTACGCAAAATTAAGTTACTTCTTTATCAGGGCTGTAAGACTGTTTATCTGATCATTCTAATATATCAGAAATTAGTGTTGGAGAAAATATAATGACATATTCAATTTGTGTTTTATTATGGGGAGGGGGGAATAAATGTTTTGTGGAGAAGTGCTGAACTTCTCTTCTTTTGTACTTAGAAGTATCATTTTTCTTGAGCACAAAACACAGGAAATTTAAACAGTGACTCCTATTTATCAGTTAGCAATCCTAACAGTCTGACATCATGTGCAGTAAATTATGAGATTGCAAAAGCTGGGGGAACCTATCCCATTGTAAATAATTTGGCATATTTATTTATTTATTGATTGATTGATCTTTAGAGAGGAACAGAGAGAAACATTGATTTGTTGTTCCACTTACTTACGCATTCATTGGTTGATTCTTGTATGTGCCCTGACCAGGATCGAACCTGCAATCTTGGTGTATTGGGATGATGCTCTAATCAACTGAGCTACCTGTTTGGCATTTTTAGTGTGTAAAAGCTGTTGTCAGATAAGTGGTCACTATTTGACAGAGAAATTGGAGTGTGAACCACTATGGTCCTTCTGATTTATAGTGTCTGATGGGTACTTTATATTAATAAATATACAAAAGAAAATTAAGTGGTCCTGGAGAACTGCCTGGAGGTCCTGGAGATGTTCCCACTGCCCAGGAACCCCGACTATTAAAGACACGTGAATAAAAGAACAGTGAGACAGTTTGTTAGCACCCTAACTGGCCCACTGCGACAAAAGTATGGGACACAGGCACCCTGGAAACGGAGGCTTTCTGGCCAGTTCCCATCAGTGACTTGAGAAACTTTCCGGGGTGACCGCACTAGAGCTTTCTTCCTCAGAACCTGGGTTGTGGGTTCCTGGGTTCCCTCTTCTCTGTGGACTCCCACAGTGCCTCACCTGTCACACACACTACACTGTAGACATGTGGTCAGTCCTTTTTGCTTGACTACGAAGGAATCTTGGGGTATGTATAAACTATGTGCAGGTTAGAGGAATTGAGGTCTGACTCATCTTCCACTCTTGCATTCTTCTTATTTCAGTACATTTTTAAGGCTAATTTTCTTTGTGCCTGGTTCTTTGAGTTATTTTCCCTTTCTTGCTAGACTCTTATTTTCTGTCAGATGATCAACATTTCCTAAGATCCCATGGTTACTGAGAGAGCAGAGGCCCTTCTCTTTGATTCAGGGACTTCTTTCCACAAACGAGCTTTCTCAACCATTCAAATGCCAAGTACTAGTCAGTGCTAGACTCTGCTCCCCTAATTTTCCTGTTCCTGCCTCTGCCTTTATGGGTATCCAGCCTGTGGCAGGAGAGATCAGATCCCCTGAACCGAACTCACTTTCTCTGTTTTCTCATTTCTTAACCCTTGTTGGAATTGAGTATCCTCTAAAAGCTCTAGTCTTTCTTTCACACAGCTCTTTCCTCAGCATCGCTTCGTTGGGGCTGCCAGGAGTCTCTCCACTCACCTCCTGCCAGTCACCCAGCCTGCACTCAGCCTTACTCCTGGCCCTTGCACCGCCTGGTTCATTCACCAGCTTCACTGCTCTGAGGGTTTTTTTTTTTCTTGGACAGGACAGAGGAGGACAGTACAAGCTTCTTAGGACTTTAAGTGATGTTAGGAGATGGGTGACTTGTCCTCCTTTGCTCTCCCCTCCTTTCCACCAACCACATCAGTGACTTTTTATTTCATTACCCACTGTCACATTTCAGGCTTTCTTTGACTATCATCACAGCTTCTGCCATATCTATGCAGCACTTTGAAAGGATTTTGATTTTTGAAATTTAATTTTGTCCTAAACAGAGGTATCTGTTAAGTCATGTGTTGGTGATGCTCAACACAAATTTTAATATTTGTGAGAAAGATATTTATCGAGTTAAATAGTCTTTATCATATAAAACGTGCATGTGTAAGGTGTCAGAAGGGTGCTGGTGGTTGATGAAAGGACACTAACAGACTCAGGGAAAGTGTAAAGGATTAAAGGACCTAACCCAGTGAGAATGGCTCTACAAAGCAGGAGGCCCAGCACTCTGTCCCATTGGCAGGGCCAGCTGCCCCGGCTGTCAGTTCTCATAAACAGGCCCTGCTGCCAACGATAGTGCCCTCTGGGGACTGGCTCCCTCAGGCCTAGCTATTCTCACCGTGGTGACAGTGCTGGGTCCTCTGGGTTCCTTTGTTTTAGTGGTGATCTTGCCTGCCCAGCAGTGTGAGTAACTGCTCACAACCTCAGCACATTCCTCAATTTTTATGGCAAGATTGGGTAACTTGAAGATCAGCATCTCAGATGTATCGTCTTCCTCGCAGGCTTCATGTCTGCATGTCATCTGTTCCTCCAGGTACACTTAACTCTACACTTTGGTCGGCCTTGAACTAGATCAATAAAAAGTAACTAGAAGGTTTGTACACAAATCACTTGTGGAGTTCCTCATCAAGTTGGACAATTTTGTCTTTAACCTTTGTTCGGGAGTTAAGTATTAAATATTATTCATTAAATAATATTACACTCACTGGAAAGAAGGGATACTTAAATGAGTAAAAGTAGCATATCTGTTTTGCCAAAATAGCATATATTCTTGAACTAAATGACAATTTTTCCCTTTAACTTTTTATTCTAGTCATTGTTTTTTGAAGTGTCAGTGCTATACATCTTGCATTCATTCAGCCATTTATATGTGAGCTACAGTTGCCAGAATTTGCTTACTAGTATGGAGAGGTCTATTTTCAGATTTAGGAAATTTCTGGAATGTAATTTCAGAAAGAAAAGGAAACCGCAAAGTGATTGGAAATTACCTTTAGTTATAATAGCTCTCATCCCCTTTCACCTATTCAAGGACATGCTCCAGCAGTTACTCCTCTCCTTCCATATCATCCCCCCCCCCCGCTATTAGTGTGCAAATAGTATAGAACCTTTATTAAAAAACACAAAAACCCCCAACTTTCTTGACCTGACATCTCCCCTTCAGATGCAACCCTATTTCTTTGTTCCTTTTATAGCAAAATTTATTTTAAAAAGTGTCCATATTTGCTATCTCCAGGTGTTAGGGTTTGTTTTCCCCTCTTTTTTCTAACTGAGGTCCCATTCACTCTGACCCAGTGGAATCGGGCTTTTTCTTTACGACCATGACACAGCTCTTGTCAAAGGTACCAATGTGCTTCACCTTCTTTGGCTTCTAGGAAATCCCCAGGCTGGTTTTCCTACCGCTTCACTTCTCCTTCAGAGTCCTCATCGCAGTCCTTCCTGTCTCCCCAATCTTTTAACATGGGAGTACCCCAGGGTTCAGTCTTCAGTAGGTCTCTTTTTCTAGCATTTATCTGATCCCATGACTTCAGCTTTCATCTGCTTGTGGATGATTCCTAAATTTTTATCTCCTTTGTAGATCTGAGCTCTAGTCTTAAATACGTAATTGCCAACTGTACTAGTATGTCTCCACTTGCTAAACTATTAAACTGATATGGCCTGTACCTCCAGACCTGCTAGTATTTCTTTCCCCTACTTTCACACTGCCTTGTAGGTGACTCTTCCTGACCTAATCTCTCCTACCTGCTAGCCTCTTTTGTTGTCCTTGACCATTATCAGAGATCCCTCTACACCTCCCTCCTACCATGAGATACATCAGTGTAATTTTGGGTAACACTTTCCTCTTAAGAAAAGTCTCTGGAAATTCCCTCATCATCACCATGATTTCATCTTCCTTCATTTAAAATTTTGTTCCTGGAGTGCTCCTTTCTCTGTGGAAAGTCTGTTAAGATAGCTAAAATAATTTAATCCTTTTTGTCTAAAAGATTGCCCTCTTTCCACCTGTTCCACATTTTATTCTGCAGAATGGATGGTCCAGTCTTACAAGAGATTCATGCTGGCTCAGCCCACCATAGTTCAGCTGAGCTGAGGCTGCCCTCAGTGGTGAGACAAAATGTGTCTTGAAAACCCGTCAATCTAATGTATGTCCTCTGGAACTGATACATAATAAATTGCTAGGAATGATTGTTTTTCCCCTGGAGATTTACTGAGGTCCAGCAATGGTGCTTTCTCCTACACAAATCAGTTGTGTGTTTCTTCAAGTTGGACAATTTTGTCTTTAATCTTCGTTCAGGAGCTAAATATTAAATATTACTTATTAATTAATATTATGTAGTATTATTTACTTAAGTTATACCTATTTACCTATAATAACTTTATTTTAAAAATATTTTTATTGATTTCAGAGAGGAAGTGAGAGGAAGAGAGAGATAGAAACATCAATGATAAGAGAGAATCATTGATTGGCTGCCTCCTGCATGCCCCTCACTGGGGATTGAGCCCATGATCTGGGCATATGCCCTGACCAGGAATCGAACCGTAACCTCCTGGTTCATAGGTTGACTCTCAACCACTGAGCCATGTCAACTGGACAACTTTATTATATAATATCTATATATACTTGTTCAGTATTTATCCTGGAGAGGATGGAGGAATAATGGAGAGAATAATGGAGTGGATGTTATGGTGAGCAATGTGTACAAAGAATGAACAAGTTAGGTAAGTATGCATATTAGTTTGTTTAGATAGAATTTCACTTATGTAGCAGGCTCTGCAGGAGCCCCATCCCTATCCCCTGGCTCTCTTGTTTCCATCTCTTCTATCTGTCTTTATCTCTTGAAGACTTTTTTGCTAAGAGCATTTGAGATGTGGCCTGAGGGCTTTTGTAGGCCACGGGAGCTCAGCCGCTTGCACTTGATGCAGGCTGGAAATTCTGAAAAGTTAATGGCTCTAGGAGAGCCATCTACCATTGTGTATTGAGAGATAGTGTATAAATACCTCTTCCTTGGTGGGACCATGCTGTGGCCTCCTCCCCTTCCCTGTCTCATGTTTCCATTCCCCTACCAGTGCTTCCATGGTCACATATTAACACCTGCACTCAGATTTGTGTGTCAGGATCTGCTGCTGGGAGACTCCAGCCTCAACCAGTGGAAATTTATTAATGAGAAGAAAGGTCATAAGTGAGAGAGAATGGATTTGAAAGTAGAGTTTGGATTCCATTTATTAAATAGCAGATAACATTTTTACATGATAGTCATATTTATGTAGTAATGTCTGTGTCATAAGTGTGCTTTCATTTATATGTCTATGCAGATGCACTGGGAACATGACTCTTAAAGCTGCTGCTTACTTACCTCTTAGAATAGTTTTTCTAGTCTTGCTACCTTGAAAAGATGTCTTGCCTTGAAGCATGTGTGTGATATTATTTTAATTTGAAACTGGTGCCGTTTCAATTTACTTCTCCCCTCCTTTTTATAAAATGCCCTCCCCCCAGCCCCCCAACAATTGGAAACACTCTATAGTAAGTTAACTTTTAGCATGGGAGCATTTGCAGTGAAGTGTTAACATTTCCCAGATTAATTAGCATGTAAAAACCAGCAACCACTTTACCATCTTTGAGGAATGATATGATGAGGTCTACTTAAATAAGACTTTCCTGTGACTGGAAGTCCCACTTGTGAAATGTGGCTGAGTGTCCTCAGAGAAGTTACTCAGGAGATAAAATCCTTTATATGTCAACTATTTTTAGATGTATTTTGACAGGTACATTATACTCATCTTACTAGAATACTGTACTATTTAATTTTGGTGACTAAGTACTATGGACCTTAGTTTTCTATGCTGTATTGGCTATTGGCACATGTTGGACAGTTTGTGCATGAAATTGCCGCAGACCAGTGGAGATTTGATAGTATTTCATCTTTTTCCTTGCTGCACTTTCTTGCTGCCTGTGATCTACTTCAGCGGTCGCCAGCCTTTTGGACCTTACGGACCACCGGTTGGTGACGGCTGATCTACTTGACCAACCCCCACTGCTGTTTCTAATCTGTGTTTTCTAAACGAGAGGCAAGCTTAAGATTTCATTGGGGAATCAGACAACAAGCCTTCTTAAATTGCCCACTCTATCATCTGAGTCATTGGTGACAATAGGGTGGGCCTAGTCAAGAATGAAGGCACACTGTGCAGAAGGGATTTTGTAATTACCACTTAAATAGGTCTAGTGGGCAAGGTTAGAATCTTTGAAGTCAGAGTGCTTATGATGCTAGATAGTAGCTTTGAATTCTTACCAAAGGACTGAAGCTTGCCTGGTGAGTAAGGATAGTGCTGGATCACAGGCAATTTTACCCAGAAGACAATAATCATATGGTTGGCATAAGGACATGGTGTATCTTGCTTCTCTTTGAGATTATGTATTATGACAGTGTCAACTGTTTAATGTAAGTGGGCTCAGTCTTTAGGCTTAAGCCTAGTCAGTGCCCTATAGCTACTTGTTAAGTATATCATGATACGGGAAATGTGAGACAAGCATCATTGATAGGTTTCTCCTGAGGTTGAAAGAGTTTAAAAAGTTTTAGTGTGTTTTCAGTTATTGACTTTTTTACTTATATGTATTCCAATAATATGTGCAGTAAATGCTTGGTAATGCTGTCACTAATTTGGTATCTTATGTTGTTAAGGGAGTGGTTTTACAATATTCTTGACTTACTGGTACTTTCTATCAATTTTAAAATTGTAAGACTTAAAATTTTGTAAATTTAAATTGTAAAATCATCACAATTGTAATTATAGAAACATTAAATTTGTAATAAACTTTTCACAGCTGGTGAGTCTGAAAATTAACTTCTAAAACATGTTCCCAGGGTGGAATATAATTGCTCCACAGTGTTTCATGAAAAAAGAAAAAGATCTGAGATGGATTGTTGTATTTATCACTTGGGCTAGGTTCCCAACTTGGTTATGCAAAGTGCACATCAGCTTTTTGAATTCTCTGAGAAGTCCAGCTGGAACCTAAAGTGATTTGTTCTCAGCCCAGCATCTCCCAGTCTTTTGGATATTCTTAACTCCTGTGGAGTAGTTTAAGAAAAGCTCTTTTAGAGAATCTATATATATCTACACTAATAAAAGAGAAACACGGTAATTGGCGTATGACCGCTACCCTTCCCATTGGCTAATCAGCGAGATATGCAAATTAACTGACAGCCAAGATGGCGGCCGGCAGCCAGGCAGCTTAAACTGAACATGAGGCTTGCTTGCTTCAGTG
>NW_006300374.1:1569559-1576752 GCF_000327345.1 Myotis davidii
CTGGGCGTTCGATCGCTCACTATGACATGCACTGACCACCAGGGGGTGGCGTGGAACGAAGGAAGGCCCCAGCTGGCGGTCAGCAGCCAGGGAAGGGAGGCCCTGGCCGGCAGCCGGAAGGCCCCAATTGGCCCTGATAGCTTGCCAGGCCTAGGGAACCTACCCGTGCACACATTTCATGCACCAGGCCTCTAGTGTTATATAGCAGTCTCTGATATGCACAGATTTCAATTACCATGCAAGGGAATACTGTCTCTGCTTACAACATTCATGATACCAAATGTGTGGATTTGCCATGCCAAGCAATAATCCAGTTCTCTATAATGCCAGATGGGTGTCCTACAATTTTAATTCATCTGTGACACTTACTGTCTGGAGTTAGTGCAGACCTCACAGATTAAGAGCTTAGTCCCACAGTCTGCCCCCTACTTTAGACATTTGTGGCAAATAGTGGGTTTCTAGGTTGCCTACACTTTTTTTTCTGAGTTGGCTACAAATTGTGGCTCCCCTGATTCCCACTTCAGGTTTGATAATTTGCTATAATGGCTCACAGAATCCAAGGAAACACTTTACTTGCTATTATAAAGGTTACAAATGACCTCCAAGATAAAAAGGGAGGGACCAAGGCGAGGCCTACAGGGTCCCACGTGCAGGGGCTTCTGTCCCTCTGGAGTTTGGGATGTGCCACCTTCCTGCCACGTGGATGCATTCACCAACCCTGAAGCACTCTGAACTCCTGCATTTCCTGTTTCTATAGGGGCATGATTGATCAAATCATTGGCTATTGTTGATTAACTCAATCCCTAGCCCTGCTCCCCACCTCAATAATTAGGGGGCTGGGGTGGAAAGTTCTAACCCTCTAATCACCTGGTTGGTTCCTCTGGCAACCAGCCCCCATCCTGAAGTTATCTGGGAGCCCACTCAGTGCACTGCCTTAGCATGCACTCAGGTGTGGTTGAAAGGGGCTTGTTGTGAATAATAAGAGATTGCCTTTCACACTATCACTCAGGTAATTACAAGGGTTTCAGGCACTCTTTTGCCAGAAACCAGAGATGAAGACCAAACATATTTCTTAGTATGTCACAGTATCACATGATTTAGTTAAATAACACTAGTCCCCCAATAACAAGATTCAGATTTCAGGCACCATGATATATTAACTTTATAAAGTACAAAGTTGGCTGCTAACTCCTCAGTATACAGATCAGCAAATTAGTGTGTTAATAACATGTGCCTATCTGTTGCTCAGTTCACAGACAGGGAAGTGTGTCCTGCGCTGCCTCCTTGTCTCCCAGTATAAACCCACATGACATTTTACAAAACAGGGTAATCAAAAGAGGGAAGTGGCCAATAAAGATGAAAGTGCAGCAAAAAAACAAAAAGTGGTGATTCTGGAAGTGAAATCTAAATTGGGCCTAAGTGGAATAATGACTGCCGGTAGCAGTGTTGACACAGAGCCTTTCGCTAGATTCTGGAGTCACAGCCAGAGGCACTCAGTGAAGGTGCTTAAATGATATAAATATCAGCTGTACTATTTTTCACTTCTCTATACATTATAACCAACAGTAAGAGAGTTTTTTTAATGTTTTGACAAACATTTTTAAAGGTCAGTAAACCATGTAATTTTCCCATTGATTATTGAGATAGCTTTGTATAGTTTCAACTTGCATGATTATTTTTATGCTTCTGCACTACCATGCTAAGTGAGGACTCCCTGTATTCTTATATTTGCCAATCATCTATCATCTGACCTCCAGTGGAAGTTAAGAAGAATTACAAAATGGATTTTGAGGAACTTACAATAAGTTATTCTTTATAAAAGCATAGGTTTTTAATGTATGTGTGAATAGAGGATATATTTTTTAAATTTATTTTTTAATTGCAGTTAACATACAATATTATATTAGTTTCAGGTGTACAACATAGTGATTTATCTTTTGAATGAATCTAACATAAATAGGTAAAAAGTCCTTCTTACATAGTATGCACACTGTGTTTTTGCCTTTACTTGTATGATTTAAAATCGAATGGTCCATTGTTTGTGTTTGACCTTTTCTGGACAACTCAGTACTACCCATGAATACTGATTTGTAATTGTATTGAAGTTCTTTGAGACCTTCTTGGTAATCCATACAATTTCATGTAGGGATATTTTTATGGATTATGCCAAGGTTTCTGTGGTACAAACCCCTAGCCTAACTCATCCTTCATCAAGAATTAAGAAGCCTGCTAAAGAGGTTACATTAATTTCTGTCCCAACAGAAAGTTCTCTAATGTGAATCCTTTCTCTTGGCTTAGCTTGTCATGAGGTCTCTCCCCTTAGATGCCAGCACTGAAGACTACTTACAAGCAGAGAAAGGTTATTAGGGAACCGGGTCTGCTTGAGTTAACTCCTGTCCTTTGTAGCTGACTCATCACTATGTGTCCTCAATATTAAAACTTATGATTTACTGTTATCTTTTATCCCCAGGGTGTGATCTCTTTGCCCTGAATATATTAAATCTTCTGTAGGTATCATTAGACCCTAGAAAATATAGCTTTCCTTCCCATACTCAGGATGGGAAACAAAATTGTCAACTGGGTTGAAACAAGTCTGGTGGCTATTGGTTCATCTTTTAGAAATCTAGTCATTTCTGTTTATAATCTATTTAATCTATATATTCTTGTAATGGATACCCTATTTGGAAAATCCAGTTAAAATAGGGACACTTAGGAACTACATGAAAGGAAAATAAAATAAATAGGCATAATATATAAATCTATAATGAACAGGGACCCTTTCTGTACAGTAGAATTATACCTGTGATTGAACCTAAGTGGTCAAAAATACTGCATTTGCCCTGGCTGAGGTGGCTCAGTTGGTTGGAGCATCATCTGTGCACCAAAAGGTTGACAGTTTGATTCCTGGTCAGGACACATACTAGGTTGCATATTTGATCCCTGGTGGGGGTGCATATGGGAGGCAACCAGTCAATGTTTCTTTTATACATTGGTGTTTCTCTCTCTGTCTCTCTTCCCCCTCTTTCTAAAATCAGTTAAAACATATCCTCTGGCGAGAATATAAAAAAAAAAAGTACTACATTGTTTTGCATTGACAAAATGTATGGACATTTCAAAATAAGGTTTTGGAAGAAAAATTTACCAGTTACGTTTCCGCTTCACATTTATTTTCTACCACTTTATATTTGCAAAATTCATATTTAAACAAGCTCCTGGATAGTAGCCCAAACTAATGCCTTCCCACTGAGCTTACAATTCCTGCTTTGTGTCAACCAGTAAATATTTTGTGAGCATCTACTATGTAATTAGCTTTAGATCTGTTGGGAATAGGAAATTCTGAATTATTAAATATCACTGATGTCTTTAAGGAACTTAAACTCAAATTGGAGTAATAAAGTTTTCATAGCCCTGACTGGTTTGGCTCAGTGGATAGAGCGTCGGCCTGTGGACTGAAGGGTCCCAGGTTCGATTCCGGTCAGGGGCATGTGCCTTGGTTGCGGGCACATCCCCGGTGTGGGGTGTGCAGGAGGCAGCTGATCGATGTTTCTCTCTCATCGTTGTTTCTGGCTCTCTGTCCCTCTCCCTTCCTCTCTGTAAAAAATCAATAAAATATATTTAAAAAAAAATAAAGTTTTCATAGAAGCTACCATGAATAGGTGCTGTGCCAGTCTCTCTGCTAGGATTTTAGAGCAATTGTTCTTTAAGTGCCCCTTCTCTGCTGAGCTGGCTGTAAACAAATCACCTGGGGAACTTATTAAAAACTAGAGGCCCAATGCATGAAATTTGTGCACAGGTGGGGGGGATCCCCTCAGCCCAGCCTGCACCCACTCCAATTGGGGGACCCCTCAGGGGATGTCCGACCTCCCTCACTATCTGGGACCGCTGGCTCCTAACCACTCACCTGCCTGCCTGCCTGATTGTCCCTAACCCCTCTGCCTGCCTGCCTGCCTGCCTGCCTGATCACCCCTAACTGCCCTCTCCTGCCAGCCTGATCTCACCCCCAACTGCCCTCCCCTCCCCTCCTGATCTCGCACCCAACGGGCCTCCCCTGCCAGCCTGGTTGCCCCCAACTGCCCTCCCCTCCCCTCCTGATCTCGCCCCCAACGGGCCTCCCCTGCCAGCCTGATCTTGCCCCCAATTGCCCTCCTCTACCAGCCAATTTGGTTCTGATTGGTCAGTTTCTATGCCAGTGAGTGTCAAAAGCTCCGCCTCCTAGGTGGCCATTGGCTCCTCACAGTTTACCCAGATTTGGTTCTGATTCGTCAGTTTCTATGCCAGTCATCGTCAAAAGCTCTGCCTCCTAGGCAGCCATTTGTTCCTTATATTCACCCAGATTTGGTTTTGATTGGTCAGTTTCTATGCCAGTCAACATCTCTGGGCCTATCAACGGGGCCTGATCAGAAGGGTGGGGCTGATCAGCAGCCCCAGTGGAAGCCTGGAGAGAAATGGAGGTGAGGCTGTTGGCCAGGCTGGGAGAGAAAGAGGCAAGTTCTTTCAGACCCTGCCTTTCTCTGCAGGCCTCTCTCCAGGCCTGATCCGCAGCACCCTAGTCAGTGCTGGGTCGGGGCGCTCACAGTGGCCCCAGTCTTCTGGTCTGGTCAGCCTTGGGTTGATAGGACCCTGGTTCTTTATTATATAGCTAAAGAGCACTGGGCCTCACCCATTAACTTCCCCCCTAGATCTAATGTGGGGTTCAAGTATGTGTTTTTCTTTCTTTTTAAATAAGCAATGCATAGTACAAAAGATGTACTAGAAGGTTATATGGTGAAAACAGTTCTTTCTCTCTATTCTGTATCCATTCAGTTTTCTTTCCCAGGGGCAACCACTTTTACCATATTTTACACATTGTTCCAGACATATACTATGTGTTTAAAAATGTGTGTGTGGCCCTCGCTGGTTTGGCTCAGCGGATAGAGCATCAGCCCTCGGACTGATTTTAGTCAAGGGCACGTCCCTCAGTTGCAGGCTTGATCTGTAGCCCTGGTCAGGATGCATGCAGGAGGCAGTCAATCAATGATTCTCTCTCATCATGATGTTTCTATCTCTCTCTTTCTCTCTGAAGTCAATTAAAAAATATTTAAAAAATAAAAACGTGTGTGTGGTTGGTTGGAGGTGTGGGGCCATATATACAAACAGTTCTGTGCCTGGCTTTTGTTTCTTTACAGCATATTTTGGAGATCTTTCTATCTCTTCCTACAGAGCTGCCTCATTCTTTTGAAAGGCTGCCTCTAACAGCTTGTAAGAGCTCTGCAGGGGATTCTAATCACTGCCAGGTTTGGGAGCCACAGAGAGACTGTGTGTTAAAGGAGTTTAGAGAAAGTTTTCTTGAAATGTTAATTCCTTAAGTCTTACATTTCACAGCAAAGAACTGGTCTCAGCAAAGCATTTCATGTATTTCTAGATACAGGTTGTTTTAGAACATATTTTCGCATAATGTTTCTTCTTTCTTATTACAGTTATTAGGTAGAATTTATCATAATATACTTTTTAAAAATCCTTCCTTTATTAAGAACAGTGCCAAGCAAACCTTTATGAAATTGCTATTATTTATCCTTTATCATCATGGCAAGCTTTTTCTCCTCCAAGATGATTTTCAAAGTTCTTAAATTCTCACATAACATTCATTTGGGGTGGCATTTATTTGCTCTTTTATTTGTTATAAGTAGAAGTTTAGTCTATCTCCATGAAATGGCACATTTACTGGGCAGTGTTTGCATTATAACTTCCTATAGTTTCCATAGACAGACCCCATAGATGGCTGGACAGGCAGATAGTAAATTGCTAAAGAGGAATAAGAAGAGTATTAGTTTGAGAGGTGAAATGACTATAGGATGATGAAAAGCACACATGTTTAGCTTTTTGCATATTTCAGAAATTTCAAATACCTTTTCTTTCTTAGAACATTCTAGTAGAAATTATTACCTTAAAGAGAACAGTTTGTGCTTAATCATAAAAATTTGTTTAATCCATTTACCCTTTACATTGCCTATTCTGTGTACTTCAGTGTCAGAGGCAGTGACAAGCAGAGCAAGCATGTTTTCTTCACTCAAGAAGCAAACTGTATAATGTAGCAATCAGCATGTAAATTATATTTGATGTCTATATTTCATATGTTCATCTTGGAACAAATTTAATTAGAAGCTTGTCAGCAGGATTTCCAGCTTTTTAAAAAGGGGTGCATTTTGTACCAATGAGCACTCCTATTATTGGATCTTCAGTTCCTCCTTATTTTACTCTGGTGTTCTTTGTTCAATTCCTTGTTTTATTGTCTTCCTCCTTCACCCTTTTTAGCATAAATGTTCATAGTCAGCTGCTTGGAAATAATTCAGGAAGCCCTGGGACAGTTGGAAGCTTGAGTCAGCTGTTGGAGTTGGGAAAAATGTCTAATTTTCTAAAATTATTATGAATTGAAGAAATTTGATTCAGAGTCTGTACTTCATTCAAAACCCTTGTTAAATATAGTTAAGCACATAATATAGCAATAAATAGCTGTAATGTATCAAATATAAAATCTTCTCCAAAAATGAACTCTGCTATACTCAACTTATAAAGAAAAGCACTTAATTTTATGAAAAGTTTAATATGTCAGCAAGAAAATAACAGAAGTTGAGTACTTCATGAACCACAGACTTAATCATCACAAGTCATTAGTTTGATTTTCATTGAAAATATTTCATATATGCAAATTATAAATTTTTACTTTAACTGCTCTCTGGTAATACAGTATCTCAGGGTTAAAACACTACATAAAATGTTATTTAAAGGTGAAAATGCCTATTGGCATCCTAGTACTTTTAGTAGGAATGTCAACCTAACCAACACTGGTGGGGAAACTAAGGTCTTTGGAGTAGCAAAACTGTTGTTCTAAGCATTTTATGTGTATTAACTTAAATTTCTTTTTTAAAAATATTTTTTTTATTGATTTCAGAGAGGGAGAGATAGAAACATCAATGACGAGAATAATTGATTGGCTGCCTCCTGCACGCCCCCTACTGGTGATGGAGTGTGCATAGGCAGACTGACTCCAGAGAACTCAAACATCAAAAATTAATTAAAAATTGAAAACATTCCCTTTTTTTTCTCCTTAAAGAATGGCCATTTGAGTATCTAATTAAATGTTCTCTGAAAAACATAAAATTTTTTATCCTCTTAGAAGAAAAAAATATTAAGCTTAATTATAAAGCCAAGTTTCC
>NW_006300374.1:1576778-1594534 GCF_000327345.1 Myotis davidii
GAAGCTCAGATCTCTTATTATCTTACAGGTGATAAGCTCAGAGCTATATGACCTGTGACTGGTTCGTAATAGAAACATGATAATAGTAATGGCTGCTGTTTATTATTTAATATATTTACTTTGCCAAGCCCTGTGCTTTGTATATTTACATTTCTTGTCCTAGTTAATCCTAGGGGAAGTCCTGCTCAGGGAGATTAAGAAATTTGCTCAAAGTCAAAACTAATGGAGCTAGAAATCAAACCAAGACTTTCTGTTTCCAAAATATACACATCCCACTGAAGCCAACTGACAATTGTATATCTGAAACTATGCTGGGCAAGCCTTGCCTGGCTTATAGCTACCCCTAGACCTTAACTGATGCCAGAGTTCAATGATAGGATATATGAACAGCAGGTTGTCAACTGTCAATACTCCTGGAGTTAATTCACCTCAAAGGCCACTCACCACCCCCATTGATGATGTTAATGTGGGCCTATGGAGGTCGCACAGTGACTCAGTCTTCTCATGACTAGGAATAGTTTGGTGTTTGGGCAGAAGGTGAACTTTTGATACATAGGTGAAAACTGTACTAAAAATTTTTTTAAATGAATGAACTCTATTACTACAGCCTTCTAAGGAAAGATGAAAAATATCTAATTTATATGCTGAAAGACCTTTCTCTTTTTACCAACTGTTGCCTTTAGTTCCTATTTCAAATTCTTACAAATTCAGGCTGAATAGACATTTTAAAAAGTTGCTTGTACCTTTACCACAACATATCTGTAGCCAAATAAGTTTTCAGCAGTTAATCAACAGAAATATACTAGGGTCATCGTGTTGGGGGGCACTGTACTTGGTACTGAGAGAGATCTTGAGCTCAATTCCAGAAATAGGGTATATAAAGTAGTTCAAGATTAGGCATAAATGAATGAAAATGGGCATCAATAAAATGTCAAAGTGCTTTCTGTGGGGTGAGCCAGTGCAGTTTTACCACGGAGGAGGAATTTGAGTTGACAAGAATGGTTGATGATGAATGGAGAGAGTATTTGAAGCCAGAGGAATATCCACTGGAGTCCACTGACAGTAAGATCTTAAAGAATTTGGCCACCCACTCTTCTAACACCAAGAGTAAAGAATATAAATGGGAGCATTATCTGAAAAGGAAAAAGAGAATGTTTGGTAGATCATAGGGTATTCTGGTTAGTCATTAATTCAATTGTGTTCTCTTCACTTGTCAAAAAAAATGCCAGCTAAGCAACAATTTCAGAAGATTAAGACAATAGAAAGTGCTAAAGTTGTCACTTTCCCACTTACCAAATGGCATTGAGGCTATTGATGGAAGCTATTCAGCAAAGGTCAGATTGGCAACCCTGTAGGAAACCCTGTCCCCTGGACAACACACACACACACACACACACACACGTCTAATAAATATTGAACATTTGCTGTTAGGAAAAAGGGGATGCTTTGAATATGAAGGACAGTTTCATAAGAGAAATAAATGGGAGAAACTAAAGAAAAGTTGAAAATGATTCTTACAAAATTTGCTTTCAGAGTTCTGCCTTTATGTGTTCTGCTGCCTTTGTTCTTAAAGCTCTAGTGATTCTAAAATTCTTTTAATGGGGGTCAGGGCTGGGAGAAGTCATCCCATCCTCTGAGAGAGAAACTGAAATGTATATAGTAACTCCTTTTAGTGCCCTTCAAAGATCTGAATGACCTTCTTGGTTTAGGAACATTTAAATTTTATGTTTGATTTGATTTTTTAATGAGACTGATAATTTGATTTTTAAAAAATGGTTAAAGGATTGCTTTTCAGACTTACTAATTTATTAAATTCACTGTCAAGTTCTGAAATTTTTGATGAATGAAAGCTGTAAGTGTTTTGCTAGTTGATTAGAATTGGTCAAAACCTGGAGATAGCTCTGACATTTTAGTAAAAGAGTATGTAGGATGAATATGGGGGTGAAGAACTTAGAAACTGGAGAGAGGAACCATGGGTCTTTGAGGACTATTAGGCAAGTATCCTTAATTAACTGGAATGTCTGTATGTTCTCTTCCTTCCGTAAGTCTTGTGGCAGTCACCCTTATTTATATATCTTAGATACTCATGGATGAGTTTATGATATGTGCTGATTTAGGTTTTCCAAGACACATCTAACAGTTTTTTCTCAATAATTGTTTTGGTGCAGCCATCACTTTTTACGAATGAGGAATGTGGTCATAGTCAAGGTATGACAAGACAAACCATGATGTCTAGAAATGTCAGATTGGCATCTGTGGCCGTGAGTGTCAGTTCTGGTCTGAGTATAGCACCAAATGAATCTCAGTCAATCTCTCAATCTCTCTCTCTCTCAGCAAAGGGAAGATTATTACAGTGAAAGTAACAAAATTCTCAGCATGTGAGAGGGGTCCCAAAAAGAGTTATCCAAATGAACCTCACTTTCAAAATCAGGAGTTTGATTTTGAACTCATGTCATTGAATGTAGAGATTCCCTCACCTTTCTTTTCACTTATCTTCAGTGAATTTTTTCTTTGTCCCATCTTAGCGACCTGCTCATATTACATGTGTACCTTATCGAGGTTATAAACTCTACTACTTCAGAAATTTAAAATTCTGAATATTCTACCTTTGAGCATAATCTCTGCTTCTTACTGCTCACTTGCTCAAGGCCTTCCACTGAGTCACTGCTAGGGACACATTGACACCCTCAGACTATCTCACCATCCTCTTACTACTTCCTTCTGTCTTCACGCCCCTTCATGCCCCAGCTTAGATATCATGGCTTATCATTATACTAGAGGCCCAATGCATGAAATTCATGCAAGAGTAGGCCTTCCTACTCCCTGCTGCTGGCACCGGCTTTGTTCTGGCACCCGGGACCCAGGCTTCCCTCTGGGCGCTGGCAGGCACCTGTGACCCAGGCTCCCCTTGCAGCCCTGGCTTTGTCCAGAAGGTCCTCCGGAAGGACGTCTGGTCTAATTAGCATATTACAATTTTATTATTATAGATTAACTCCCGTGTTAATATCCTCAACTTTCTTTCTAGTCTTTGCCTACAAAACCCCACTGTGGCTGGGCCCAGCCTCCTCTGGGCCTGCACCCCATGGTTGAACATCACTGGAAAACAAATACTCAACTGTGCAAAGATAGTTTCACTATGAAATTCCTTCTCACTGACCTCAGGGACCCTCCAGTTTCTAAGCTCTTCACCCCCCCCACCCCCCACACACACACCCTATGTACTCTGCTACTGTGTTTCCTTTCCTCAGATCAACTATTTTATGCCATTCTTTCCTCATACCTTTCTGCCACTTTCCAAACTCAGCTGATTATCTTACACCAAGTAAGCTGAGAAAACAAGCCTTTGAACTGTAGTGTGACACCCAATTTACCTATCTTTTTTTCCCTTTTGTCCCTTCTGCTTTTGGTGTAGGATTAAAAAACAAAAGAATTCTCATTAAGGAATGTGTAGATTTAATCCTATGCTTTACTTGAGGAGATTTATAGTTTTAGCTCTTATATTTAGACTAGAGGCCCTGTGCACGAATTTGTGCATGGGTGTGGTCTGGTCAGCCCACCCTGATGGGGACCCATCAGGCCGGGTGGTGGGGGGAAGGGCCACAGGAGGTTGGCTGGCCCTGCCCCTGATTGGGGCGGGGGGCAATTGGGGGTGGAGCCAGCCAGAGGCAGGGGTCATGGGAGGTTGGGGGGGGGGCCAGTCAGGGCCCAATTGGGCTGATTGGCGACTGGTCGTTCTAATCATTCTGGTTTTTCTAATGTTCCAGTCACTTGGCTTTTATATATATATAGATATTTAGACTTGGGGCCCAGTGCGCGAATTCATGCACCTTGAAAGGAACTGTGGACCGCGAGGCTGCGGTGGGCACAGGGGCAAGTCTTGACCCATCCTCTGTGCCCCTGCCTGGCCCCTCCCACTGCGGTCCCCCGTCCCCTGTCTGCCAGCAGCCCCGCTCCTGCCGCAGCCACTCCCACGCTGATGGCGCCAGCCTTACTAGCACCCGCTGATGGCGTGGAGCAATTGGAACTGGTGCCAGCAGCAGGCGTGAGTGGGGCCGGTGCCATCAGAGGGTGCAAGTGGTGGCTGCTGCCCCGATTGCCCCTCAGGAGCAAGGGGAGGTGGAGAAGCCCTCAGAGGCGATTAGGGCCAGCAGCAGCCGCTTGTACCTGCTGACGGCACCGAGCGATCAGGACTGGCACTGAGCACCAGCAGCTGGTGCGAGCAGGTAAATCATAGAAGTAAACCTTCATGTTCCTGAATGAGAAATATTTTTTTTTTATCCTACACCAGAAGCAATCGGTGCCCCACCTTGGTCTGGTACCCCTGCTCATCTGCTCCACCATTCTGCCACGGCCAACGCCTGCCATGTTCCGTGCTCTGCCACCTGCTGCTGATGCCCGCCATGTCCCACATGCGCCCCCTGATGGTCAGCGCATGTCATAGTTACCAGTTGTTCAGTTGTTCCGTCATTCAGTCTATTTGCATATTAGCCTTTTATTGTATAGGATACTAGAGGCCTGGTGCACAACATTCGGGTATGGGGCGGGGGTCCCTGCATCCTCTTGCAGTCTGGGACCCCTCGGGGGATGTCTGCCTGCTGGCCTAGCACATCCCTTAAGAGGTCCTTAGCGCTGCTGCAGAGGCAGAAGAGGCTCCCGCTGCTCGCCAGTTGTGAGCCCAGCTTCTGGATGAGTGGCGCTCCTCCTATGAGAACACACTGATCACCAGGGGACAGCTCCTGCGTTGAGCATCTGCCCCCCTGGTGATCAGTGCACTTCATAGTGACCGGTCGTTCCACAGTTTGGTCAATTTGCATATTAGGGTTTTATTATATAGGATGTGATCTATTTTAGTTCTTTTTGGTATATGGTGTGGAGTGGGAAGGTCCAAATGCATGGTGGGTGTAATAGTCTATAAATGTCCATTAGATCATTTTAGAAAAATATATTCTCATTGATTTTAGAGAGGAAGGGAGAGGGAGAGGGAGAGAGAGACAGAAACATCAATGATGAGAGAATCATTGATCGGTTGCCTCCTACATGCACCCCACTGGGGATCGAGCCTGCGACCTGGGCATGTGCCCCGACTGGGAATCTAATTGTGACTTGCTGGTTCATAAGTCAACGCTCAACCTCTGAGCCACGCTAGTCGGGCATGACTTACATTTAAGTCTGTCATTCATTTTGAGTTTATTCTTGTGTATAGTGTAAGTTGGTGGTCTAGTTTCATTTCTTTTAGCATGTATCTGTCCAGTTTTCCCCAAGATAGGTCATGCTTTTTAATACTGATAATTCAAACTTGTATATTTCATAGTTTTTTGTTTTGCCTGTTTGTTCTATTGAATACCGAGAGAGTTGTCAAAATCTCCCACTACAGTTCCTAGTATATCATCCTGGTGAATTGAAATGGTTATGATCAGTGAACATGTTTATCTCATATTTTTCCCCTTAGATTTTATGTAGCTTAATATTAATATAGCTATACTGTCTTTTGATTACACTTTTCATGGTATTTATTTGCCCATCCTTTTACTTTTAATCTTTCTGTATCCTTGTTTTATGCTTCTTTCTTATAAATGGTGAATTATATTAAGTCATCTGGATAATGTCTTTTATTGTTGTTAATCCCCACCCCAAGATATTTTTTCCATTGATTTTTAGAAAAAGAGGGAGGTATGGAGGAAGGGGGAGGAGAGAGAGACAGAGAGAGAGAGATGTGAGAGAGACACATTGACTGATTGGTTGCTTCCTGCATGAGCCCCCGATCAAATCTATAACCCAGGTACATGCCCTTGACCAGGAATTGAATCCATGACCCTTTGGTGCTCTAACCACTTAGCACCACTGGCCAGGGCTGGATAATGTCTTAACTGAAGCATTTAGTCCATTTGCATATAATGTAATTAAATATATTTTAAAATGTCTACCTCCACTTTGTTTTGGTTTTTCTGATTTTCTCCTTTTTTTGAATTAATTTTTTATTCCTTTTTTTCTGTGACTAGTTTAGAAGTTATACTCTGCATTTCTGTTGCTTTAGTCATCTCCCAAGGAATTATAATAGACATCTTCAACTTATTATTGATGTCTGTTAATCATTATTTTTTCCTCTCCTGCCAGTACAAATACCTTAGGACCCTGTGACTCCATTTGTCCTCTCCTGACTCAGATGTTGCTGTTGTCATGTGTTTTAGTCCTTTATATATTTTTAAGTCTCACATGACATTATTTTGTTTCATGTAGTTAGTGTTCATGTAAATTTACCCACATATGTATTAGTTTCCTTTTCCCTTGCATCCCAGATCTCTTTGTGGTCATTATCCTTCCGCAAGAAGTACATCCTTTTGTATTTCCTTTACTGTGGGTTAGCTGGAAGTGAACTCTGTTTTGGGTTGTCTACAAATACTTCCTCCTATAACTTTTTGGGAGTGCCAGTGTTATAAAATTTTACCTTAATAAATTACTTGGGTTGTAGCAAAACTGCTGGGGTCTGTCTTTAATAAATTACTCCTGTTTTCAAGATGTCACTAATATAGTTTTTTCAGTCCCTTGTTGGTTCCCTTAAACTTTATTTAAGTGCCACTGTTATATACACCATGGGATAGAGTATTCTAAGTACAGGGCCTCAAACTAATTGAACTGATTAATGAGGGCTCTGAGACCTACAGCAGAACTGTTAGGACTCAGTACTCTTACCATGTCAGTGATGTCACCCAAATTTACTAACCACCTCTAGCTGATAACAGCCATATTTTAAAGTTAGTTTGTATCTTAGTTGTCTCAGGTTGCCATAGCAAAATACCATAAGACTAGAAGACGTAAGTAATAGAAATTTATTTTCTCACAGTCTGGAGGCTGGGTGTTCCAGATCAAGGTCCGCCAGTTTGGTTTCTGAGAAGGGCTCTCTTCCTGGCTTGCAGACAGCTACCTTTTTGCTTATGTACTCATGTGGCCTTTCTTCTTTATGTGCATGCAGAGAGAATGCAAGCTCTTTGGTGTCTCTTTTTTTTAAATATTTTTTATTGATTTCTTACAGAGAGGAAGGGAGAGGGATAGAGAGTGAGAAACATCGATGAGAGAGAAACATCGATCAACTGCCTCCTGCACACTCCCCACTGGGGATGTGCCCACAACCAAGGCACATGCCCTTGACCGGAATCTAACTTGAGACCCTTGAGTCCGCAGGCCAATGCTCTATCCACTGAGCCAAACCGGTCAGGGCTCATTGGTGTCTCTTATAAGAACACTGATCCTATGGGATCAAGGCCCCACCCTGTGCCCTCATTTACTTCCTGGAGGCTTTATCTCCAAATAAATACAGCTGCACTGGAGGGTTACAGTTTCAGCTAGTATACTTGGGGGTGAGGGTGGGGGGCACAAACATTAAATACCATAACAGTTGGCACTTACATAATGGTTGAGGGTCTTATGGCTTATAATTGCATTACTTTTAATGTCTCTGCTCTGCCTATAGTAATTCACTTCCCATGTATTTGGATATATTCTTCCCCACAATTATTTAGCAAGTGTGTAGGGTAGAGAATAAAATTTATCCTTGCATGTATTCTACAAAATTTATTGGTGAGTTGGTGTACATTTCTCAGGTAAATTCCAACCAATCTAAATATAGTTAAGTAAAGATTTTAAACTGATTTACCTATTGGCTTTATTTTTCTTTATCTTAGTTGTGTTGGAGTAGAAGAACATCATGCTGTTGACATTGACCTATATCACTGTCCCAACTGTGCAGTTCTACATGGATCCTCCTTGAGTAAGTACTAGATGCTCAAAAAAAATTGGAGTTGAGTACTTAATGTGTACCTGATAATACTTCTATTTCCCAAATTTGGTCATCATACTGAGTTTGACTTGGAGTCCTGCCCCAGCCATCCTATCTACTTGAACCCAGTCCCCAACAGTTCTATCCAGAAGATGACAGAGGGTCCAGACCAAGTCTCTGCTGATACTCTTGTTCCTGAGCTGGCAGAGCACAGCCAGGGAAGCTCTCACGTCCTCTGGAGGGAACCAGCAGAATTTTTTCTATTCCTTAAAAAAAAAAATAGAAATTTTGTTCTGAGGTCATGGGCAAGTAATTTTTTTAAAAAATATATTTTATTGATTTTTTACAGAGAGGAAGGGAGAGGGATAGAGAGCTAGAAACATCAATGAGAGAGAAACATCGATCAGCTGCCTCCTGCACACCTCCCACTGGGGATGCGCCCGCAGCCAAGGCACATGCTCTTGACCGGAATCAAACCTGGGACCCTTCAATCCGCAGGCCGACGCTCTATCCACTGAGCCAAACTGGTTAGGGCTAGTAATTTTTTAAGAGACTTACTAGCAACTGACTGCTCATATGTTTTGTTAGAAATGTTATTAATTTACCAAATTTCTTTGTAAGAAATTTAGAAATTTAAGCTATATTAATGCATTAAAATATTTCCTTGTAAAATACAGAATATCTATTTCGCTGTTACTACACATAAAATTTGAGATTAGCAGGTTGATAGAATTGTTACTTGTGTAATTGGCTAATTGCATAAATATTTTTAAAGGTTTTTATTTTATGTAGCATTGAAGTACATGTACTATATCATTTGATATAATTATTGACTGAGTGATTCTTGAAGGAAGTAAATAATACTGTTTTGTTATTTGAAAAAGAAAAACAGAACTAAAATTGCTAATAGTTTTAGTTTAAAATTTAAGCATATAATCCCAAAATGAAATAATTTAATTTTTATGAAATATTAAGTGGGTTACTATGAGGCAGAGTAATGTATGTGTGATGTACCCTATTTTTTTCCTATATGATTTAATTTTTTTTAAAAATATATTTTATTGATTTTTTACAGAGAGGAAGGGAGAGAGATAGGGAGTTAGAAACATCGATGAGAGAGAAACATCGACCAGCCGCCTCCTGCACGCCCCCCACTGGGGATGTGCCCGCAACCCAGGTACATGCCCTTAACCGAAATCGAACCTGGGACCCTTCAGTCCGCAGGCCGATGCTCTATCCACTGAGCCAAACCAGTTTCGGCATGATTTAATTTTTTAAAAAGCTTGTCATGCTCACTAAATTTATTTCACAATCCATAATGGATCACGACCTGCATTTTGAATAACGATGCATCAGAGAGAAGACTATATTACCTGGCCCTTCAGTGCTTCTTTCCTTGAATAACAGATCAGGCACTGGCTATCTTCTGGGCAGAAGTCCAGCTCTGAGTACCCAAGGGAAAATGACCAAGATCTAGTAATCTCTTACATTTTGATTTAAGGCTTGTTTTCCCTACTCTTTATCCTTTGTACCCACCATGGATAATCCTCTTGGTCGCTTTCCATCTACTATGAAGCCTGTTTTGCTTGCCATTCAGGTTTCCTGTTCCTTTTGGAGCTCCCCAGGAATCCTTATCATTATAGATACCATCTACACCAGTGGTTCTCAACCTGTGGGTCACGACCCCTTTGGCAGTCGAACGACCCTTTCACAGGGATCGCCTAAGACCATCCTGCATATCAGATATTTACATTACGATTCATAACAGTAGCAACATTACGGTTATGAAGTAGCAATGAAAATAATTTTATGGTTGGGTCACAACATGAGGAACTGTATTTAAAGGGCCAGAAGGTTGAGAACCACTGATAGATAGTATGATACCCACTTAACATGGTGAATTTAGACTTTACCCTTTTATGGGAAATAAGAACTCTATTGGAAGACAGATATCAAAAAAAAAAAAAAGCCTAACACCTAAACATATATTCTCAGTGCTCTTCAGGCACATGCAATCCAAACTCAAAATTTTCTCTTTTCCCCATGAACACTACTGAAATATTTCTTCATTGGCCTCCTTCCTTTAAGAGATTCAGTTTGCTCTTACAGTGGCTGATTTTGTGTGTCAAATGTGTTGACCCAACAGGATAGTCATATCCTTTTGTTAACATCCTCCAAGTCTGAACATTTAAAAGGAAACCTTAGTAATCGACACCTTATTGGGTGTCAGGCACTATGCTAAGTAAGTACTTGATCTATGTTATCTCCTTTGATATTTATAACAGCGTGATGTGAGAAAAGTGATCTAATAGCTCTTTAATGTAGCTGTTTGGCAGAGCTAGAGTTCAAACCCATAGCTGTCCAATCCCAATCTGTTCTAATTCTAATCTGTTCTGCAAAAATGAACATTAAGACAATGTAATATCATAGTTACTTATCAAATGAGCAGCCTTTCCTTTTCTTTCCAATAACGATTGACCCAGGGTTTTGAAACAGGCTGTGTATATACATTGGTAAGAGGGTGAGTCACCTGCCACTTTTCTGAAGGCAGTTAGTTTTGCAATTTGTAGCTAGTATCTTTAAAATTTTGAGTATTTCTTCTCGCATTTTTAGGAATTTCTCCCAAGGAATTAATGAGGGAAACATATTTATGTATATGAATATCAATCCCAACTTTGTTTGAAGAAAGATTCAGGATGGACAAAGTGCATAAGAATTAAAAAATGATTATAATATGATGCATCTACATCTATATCTTAAAATCTAAGCCACTTTAAATTGCTTTTGAGTATTTATTAAGGAGAAAATGGTCATGGTATAATAAGAAAGGTAAGCAGAATTATGATCCTAGTTGAAAATAAAATGGGGGTGTTTATCTATACATACATGTAAGGGAAAAAGCCCAGAATTAAATACATTTGAATTTTAGAAATGATTTTAAATGAGAAAAAACAAGACACAAAGGATACCTTAATCAGATTTTCTAGGAAGGTTGTTCTGTGATTCTCAATTTTTCTCATGAGATTAAAAAAAGGAATTTACTGTCTTCTATATTGAAGGTCTGACGGCCATAAATTTCTTGGGAATCTTGTTTTAGACTCTTAGATATGAATAAGTCCAACCCTATTGATTGTTTAGTGTGACTTCTTCTTATCCATATGAGGAATCAGTATTATTATATTATTATGATTGTTGTACAGTGAAGGTGTGAAGTAATTTAAATTCATAGAGTTTGTCCCCCACTCAACATTTTGTTCTGAGAGTGTTCAAACATACAGGATGTGTTCTTTCACATACAGATGTGAAAGAATTTTACAGTGAGTACCTCTAAATCCATTATATAGATTCTACTATTAACATTTTATGTTATTTGCTTTACCACATATCTGTCCATGTAACTATCTCACTATTCATCTATTTTTATGCATCCTAAATAAGTTGCAGACATCACTACAAAGCTTAAGAGTGCTTTTTAAACTTTAAATATATATATATATATATATATAACTGAAATCTTGTATTAATACCACACAAAAGATAAGTAGGTGGTGCCATCCTGGTGGAAAGAGGAATCAGGTCCAGAGCTCCTCCCTTGGCCTCTTCCCCTTCTTCCCCTTTATTAATGGTTCCTCAACACAGTTGGAGACACATCACTCATCCCCTCCCTTTCCATGCTGAGGAAACTGGAGACAGATGTGTTAAATTACTTGCCCAAGGTGGCAGAGTAGTTATGGCCGAACTAGGAGTCAAATTATAGTCTCCTGATTTTGACTGCTGTGAGTATTCAAGATTACAGCCTGCTGGAGCTAGACATTAGAAGTAACCATAAAGTCATTTATTCTGTGATTCCACTTGTCTTTCTTTAATTGTGATGCAGTCACCTGCTCTTTTTTGTGTTGGTATAACCATGCTTATTAGGGGAATAAATCTTGACATAAAAGAGAAGGGAGCTGTACTGTTAAAAATAGATTTCCGATGTGGGATCAAAGGCCCTATTCTGGAGAATGATTTGGATGGATGATCTGTAAAAATCATATTATGACCTAGTGTCCTAGAGAAAAACCATGTTTTTAAATAATTGTGAGATATTATAGTATTTGTAAATGCAGATCTTATAAAAGTCTCCATCTGCTAGTTTGAATTCCTTGATTTAATTTTAAATTATTATGAAATAAAAAGAGTAGATAAAAAAAGAGTTAGTTGCCTATAGTTGCTGTATTATATAAAGTAAAATTTACTTCTTCAGCCTAGAAATGCATAAAAATTAGTGTTTTTATTGTATTAAAAAATTGTTATGTTTGATTATCTAATGATTAGAAAGTACATAGCATCACTACATACCAAATGTTTCTTTTTTTTAATCTAAAAATCCAGTGAAAAAGAGAAGGAACTGGCACAGGCATGACTACACCGAAATTGATGATGGTTCCAAACCAGTGCAAGCTGGAACTAGGACTTTTGTGAAGGAACTACGTTCTCGAGTCTTCCCAAGGTATGGAAACCTGTTCTGACCAAAGAAAATTTAAGAACGTTACTTGACAAATTGACATATCTGAAGCAATGTTTTCAAATGTCAGGTTATGACCCATCATTATTTCAATCAAAAAATGAAATGGAGCCCTGAACGGGTGGTTCAGTTGGTTGCAGCATCATACCATACACCAAAAGGTGGCAAGTTTGATTCCCAGTCAGGGCACATTCAGGAAGCAACAGATTAATGTGGTGTTTCTCTCTCACAGCAGTGTTTCTCTCTCCCTCTCTCTCTCCCCCTTCCTTTCTAAAGTCAGTTTAAAAAAGCGAAATTGGAAATATTAGTGCATTGCAAGTAATAGGATTAAATGAGCATAGTTTCATGGAACTTCTGTTATATGCATGTGTACTGAGTCACTTTGTAAAAATATATTTCTTAACTGTGGATCTCAGTCCAAAAAGTCTGAAATACAGTCATTTAAGGCAATTGTTCCAAGGACTTGTTCCATACCACAGCAGCTAGTGCTTCTCTTTCACCTCGCCTACTCCTATTTTTTCTTATGTTGTTTTCCTACCTGCCTCTGCCCTACGTCTGCCAGAAGTACTCATTGCTCAGCCTCTCTGGTGGCAGCAGAAAGGGGCTTTTTGACCTTTTAAAGATAGTGGAAAGTATTTGAGTCACTTGTGGCTCAAAGAGAGTCAAAAGCATTATACAGAATTTAAACATGGTAATTTAGATCATTCCCTGCTCACTGCCTGACATCTAAGTTGATACTACAAAATAAGCTTTTACACTAGATCATATCTACGTTTGTTAAAGAGAGAAAGTGCATTTTAAATTTAAATCACACACATGCAACTTATTTGGGAATTATTTCAGATCTTATATCTAAACAACCCCTTTCTTCACAGTCTTTAGGATTCATATACCCCTCCTCCTTCATCCTTAAACAGAAACATACAATATAAGCAGCTCTAATTGGCTCCCTCAGGTCTACTGAGAGAAAAAACAAACACCTTGTAAATACAGGGGTTTCCATATGATTTTAGTGATATTAAAGGCTGTATTTTCAAATATTCTCCTTTATCAGTTTCAGAGTCATTGGAGAAATGTGTTTGTTTTCCTTGGTAGGTTTGGAACCTAGGGCCAGAGTTTTCAGCCTGTGTCTATGTCGGGCTTCAGAGAGGCTGTGAGTCCCCTGAAACTGTATAAACAAGCTAGTGTCAATGTGGGAATGTGCACTTTTTTTTCAAGGGAAGGAGTAGTAGCTTTCATTTTTTTTCAGATAGGTTTGCTCCCCAGAGTAGTGTAAAAATCCTGGCCTGGCTATTCCTGTGGCTTCTCTGCCAAACTAGACACCGATGACAGCAGGTTATAGAGGTGGTCACGCAAGTCCAAACTGTAATTACCTTTAAATAAATATCTTTGGTTTTATTTGTTTAACTCCATAAACCTTCACCTCATTTAAAACCATAGTGGAGTGACAATGACACCTACTTGATGTGATAAACACAGAAGTGTATAAAATGAAGTGAACAAACCATCTTTTCCTCTCTCATTTTAAGACAGTGTGTTTTGACACCCTTTATTACATAAATAATAACATTTAAACATTTATGTATGTACTAGAGGCCCAGTGCATGAAATTCATGCACGGGGGTGGGGGGTGTCCCTCAGCACGGCCTGCACCCTCTCCATCTGGGACCCCTTGGGGGATGTCCGACTGCCGGTTTAGGTCCTGCTGGCTCCTAATCGCTTCTGCCTGCCAGCCTGATCGCCCCCTAACTGCTCTCCTGCCGGCCCGATTGATGCCTGACTGCTCCCCTGCTGGCCCGATCACCCCCAACTGCCCTCCCCTGCAGGCCTGGTTGCACCCAACTGCCCTCCCCTGCCAGCCATCTTGTGGTGGCCTCTTGTGACGACGTGAGGGTGGCCATCTTGTGGCGATGTTGCACGAGGGCGTGACGCCACCTAGGCTTTTATTATATAGGACAGGGGTCCTCAAACTTTTTAAACAGGGGGCCAGTTCACTGTCCCTCAGACAGTTGGAGGGCCAGACTATAGTTTAAAAAAAAACTATGAACAAATTCCTATGCACACTGCACATATCTTATTTTGAAGTAAAACAAATGTTTTCGGCGGACCGCATGTGGCCTGCGGGCCGTAGTTTGAGGACCCCTGATATAGGATATGTATAGATGTCATATACATCTAAGTATTAAAAAATAAAGAGTTACGTTATGCATATGTTGTGTAACTTGATTTTTTTACTCTATTTCGTAGAAGTTCTTACATAGGTATACAAAAATTTATATCATTCCGAAACTGCTATGTAGTATGCAAAAGTGTATATGTACACTGTAATTACTTAGCCATCCCCCTCTGATGTATGTTTAGTTTGTCTCCAGTTTTTTCTCTTGAAAGTATTGAGTAGCTTCTGATCTTGCTAATTCTCTTAAATTCAACCACTCATTACAACTAATTGTAAGCATCCTATTGTTCTTTTTTTAAAATTTACAACTTTATTATTGAAAGTATTACATATGTCCCCTTTGACCCCCCTTAACTGCTTCTAGCCTGCCCCCAACCCCCACCCCAGGCCTTCACCACCCTATTGTCTCTGTCCATCGTTTATGCATATATGCATGCAAGTTCTTTGGTTGATCTCTTCCCACCCACCCACCTCTGCCTTCCCTCTGAGATTCCACAGTCTGTTCCATGCTTCTAGGTCTCTGGATCAGTTTATTTTGTTCATTAGATTCCACCTATGATATTGTAAATTGCACTGCTATGAACATAGGGGTGCATACATACTTTCTGATTGGTGTTTTGGGTCTCTTAGGATATATTCCTAGAAGTGGGATCACTGGGTAAAATGGCAGTTCCACATTTAATTTTTTGAGGAAACTACAGATTGTTTTCCATAATGGCTGTATCAGTCTTCATTCCCGCCAGCAGTGTACAAGGGTTTCCTTTCTTCCACGTCCTTGCCAGCACTTGTCATTTGTTGATGGCAGCCATTCTGACAGGTGTGAGGTGCTACCTCATTGTCATTTAACTTGCATCTCTCTGCCGATCAGTGATTTTGAGCATTTTTTCATATGTCTCTTGGTCATCTACTATATGTCTGCTTTGGAGAAGTGTCTATTTAGGTCCTTTGCCCTTTTTAAAAAAATTGGATTGTTTGTCTTCCTTTTGTTAAGTTGTATGAGTGAATTCCTTATATATTTTGGATATTACGCCTTTATCAGATGTATCACTTCCAAATATGTTCTCCCATAGGGGGCTCCCTTTTCATTTTGTTGATGTTTTCTTTTGCTGAACAGAAGCTTTATATTTTGATGTAGTCCCATTTGTTTATTTTCTTCTTTGTTTCCTTTGACCTAGGAGATGTATTGCAAACATATTGCTATAAGAGATATCTGAGATTTTGCTGCCTATGGTTTCTTCCAGGATTTTTATGGTTTCATGACTTACATTTAAGTCTTTTATCCATTTTGAGTTTATTCTTGTATATGGTGTGAGTTGGTGGCCTAGTTTCATTTTTTTTTTTGCATGTATCTGTCCAATTTTCCCAGCACCGTTTATTGAAGAGATTGTCTTGACTCCATTGTATGCTCTTACCTCCTTTGTCAAATATTAATTGAGCATAATGGCTTAGGTTGATTTCTGGGGTCTCTGTTCTGTTCCATTGATCTATATGTCTGTCCTTGTGCCAGTACCAGGCTGTTTAGGTTATAGTGGCTTTGTAGTATAACTTGATGTCTGGTATTGTGATTCCTCCAACTTTGTTCCTTTTTTTCAAGATGGCGGCACCCAGTCCCCTCAGCCTTGCGGGCTATTCAGGGTCTTTTTGGTTCCATATAAATTTTTGGAATATTTGTTGTAGATCTGTGAAATATGCTATTGGTATTTTAATAGACACCAGTTTCGGCCAGCAACAGTTGCCTCAGAAAAATATAAAACCTTGCCCCTGCCCAGGTTTGGTGTGGCTTCTCCGGCTCCCCTCTCTGAGCCGGTGAACCCACCGGTGTGCTCCCAATAAAGCCTGTTTGATCTGGTCTCTGTTTGGACTCACGGTTTTTCCTTGCGGCGGCGTAAAACCTAAGATTATGGACATTTTAATGAGGTTAATTCTCCCAATCCATGAACATGGTATATTCTTCCACTTGTTTATATCTTCTATCTATTTTTTAAACATCTTGTAGTTTTCCAAGTACAAGTCTTTTACTTCCTTGGTTAAGTTTATGCCTAAGTGTCTTAATTTTTTTGTTATAGTGGCAAATGAGATTGTTTATTTAGTTTCTCTTTCTGAGAATTAATTATTGGTGTATGAAAATGCCATTGATTTCTGGGTGTTAATTTTGTATCCTGCTACATTGCCAAATTCCTTTATTAACTTTAGTAGTTTTTTGGTGGAGTCTTTGGGGTTTTCTATGTACAATATCATGTCATCTGTGAATATTGAGAATTTTACTTCCTCCTTTTTAATATGGATGCCTTTTATTGCTGCTGCTTGTCTCATCGCTGTTGCTAGGACTTGCAGTACTATCTAATAAAAGGGTAATACGCAAATTAACCATCACTCCATCACAAAATGGCAGTGCCCATAGCCATAAGATGGCGGCACCCAGTCCCCTCAGCCTTGCGGGAGTCCCCCAGTCCTGGGGGGGCGGCTGCTGAGAGCGAGCAGTGTGAGTGGCCTGGTGGAATGCTTGTTTTGTTGCCGCAGTGATGAGGCAAGCGTCCCACCTGGGCCGCGGAGGGCCTCTGGGCAGCGGGTGCATCCCGCCCTGGCTGTGGGGGGGCCTCTGGGTCGTGGAGAGCCTCTGGGCAGTAAGTGTGGAGTGGCCAGGCCCTGCAGAGAGCAGAGAACCACGGGGAGTGAGCCTAAGCCATCAGGGCTCCAGGATTGGAGCGGGCTCCCAGATTGGAAAGGGTGCAGGTCAGGCTGAGAGACCCACCCCCGTGCACAAATTTCATGCACTGGGCCTCTAGTGTTGAATAATAGTGGTGAAAGCAGACATCCCTGTCTTGTACCTGTTCTTAGGGGAAATAGGTTTAGTTTTTGCCCATTGAGTATGATGTTGGCTGTAAGTTTATCATATATGGCCTTTATTATGTTGAGATATGATCCCTTTATTCCCCTTCGCTGAGACTTTTCATCAAAAATGGATATTGGATTTTGTCCAATACTTTCTCTGCATCTATTGATAATTATGTGTTTTTTGTCTTATACATAATTTACTACTTATAATCACAGTTTATGTGATATATCATGTTTATTGGTTTGTGAATATTGTACCAACCTTGCACCCCTGGAATAAATCCACTTGGTCATGGCGTTTGATCTTTTAAATATATTGCTGGATCTGATTTGCTAATATTTTCTTGAGGATTTTAGCACTTACATTCATCAGGAATATTGGCCTATTGTTCTCTTTCTTTGTAATGTCTTTATCTGGTTTTGGAATTAGGATAATGCTAGCTTCATAAAAAGAGCTTGGAAGC
>NW_006300374.1:1595016-1605983 GCF_000327345.1 Myotis davidii
TGACATGTCTGCTTTTGCTGTGTCCCAGAGATTTGAGGTTGTTGTGTGTTCATTTTCATTTGTTTCCAGGAAGTTTTTGATTTCTTTCTTAATCTTGTTGGTAACCCATTCATTGTTTAATAACATGCTATTTAGCCTCCATGTGTTTGAATGTTTTTACTGTAGTTGATTTCTAATTTTATTCCACTGTGATCTGAGAAGATGCTTAATATGATTTCAGTCTTCTTGAACTTGTAGATACTTGTTTTGTGTCCTAACATGTGGCCTGTCTTTGAGAATTACCCATGCGCACTTGAGAAGAATGTATATGCTGTAGCTTTGGGGTGAACTATTTCATAGATGTCAATTAAACCAGTCTGATCCATTGTGTCATTTAGAGTCTCCTGTTTCCTTGTTAATTTTTTGTCTGGAAGATCTATCCAGTGAAGTCAGTGGGGTGTTAAAAGTCCTCTACTATGACTGTATTATTGTTGATCTCTCCCTTAAAGTCCTCTAGAAGATTTTTTGGTATATTTAGGTGCTCCTGTATTGGATGCATGTGTTTGCAGGGTTTTATCCTCGTGTTGGATTGATCCCTTTAGTATTATGTAGTGACTTTTATTGTCTCTTGTGATGATCTTCATTTTGAAGTCTGTTTTGTCAGATATGAGTATTGGTACCCCAGCTTTTTTTTTCATTTCCATTTGCATGGAAATTTTTTCCCATCCCTTTACTCTCATCCTGTGTGAGTCTTTTGTTCTGAGGTGGGTCCTGGTAGACAGCATATAATTGGTTCAATATTTTGTATCCATTCAGCTATCCTATATCTTTGATTGGAGCATTTACCACTTCCTCCTTTCTCCGCCACTTTGCTCCCTCCCGTGTCCGCTGCCTCAGCTCCACTCCCATCTCTGCTACCTCTGATCCGTTCCCTTCTCTGCCACTTGGCTTCCTTCTGCAGTGCTTGGCTTCCTTCTCACTGTCTTCAGTCTTCGCTGGGCGCCTATGTATGCAAATTAACTGCCATCTTTGTTGGGTTACTTTGCATACTCTTCTGATTGGCTGGTGGGCATTTTCTCTTTGTCTTTAATTTTGGGCATTTTAATTATGATATGTCTGGGTGTGGGCCTGTTTGGGTTCTTTTTGCTTGAGACTCTCTATGCCTCCTGAACTTGTGTGACTTTTTTCTTCACCAGGTTAGGGAACTTTCCTGCCCTTATTTCTTCAAACACATTCTCTGTCCCTTGCTCACTTTCTGCCTCTTCTGGCACGCCTATTATGCAAATACTAGAGTCCTGGTGCATGAAATTCGTGTGGTGGGGGGGAGGGTGTCCCTCAGTCCAGCCTGCACCCTCTCCAATCCAGAACCCCTCGGGGGATGTCCGACTACTGGTTTAGGCCCGATCCCTGCGGTTTAGGGCCTAAACTGGCAGTCGGACATCCATCTCGGCTGGCCTGATCACCCCCTAACTGCTCCCCCCTGCTGGCCTGATCACCCCTAACCGCCTCTGCCTTGGCCCCTGCCACCGTGGCTTTGTCCGGAAGGACGTCTGGAAGATGTCTGGTCTAATTAGCATATTACCCTTTTATTAGTATAGATTGTTAAGTTTCATGTTTTACCATAGCTCCCTTAAGTTGTCCTCCTGTTTTTTAAATTGTTTTTTCTTTCTTTTTGATTCTCTGAGTAATTTTTTTCTAACCTATCTTCTAATTCACTGGTCCAATCCTCGGCTTCCCCTAATCTGCTGTGTATTCCTTCCACTGTGTTCTTTATTAGTGCTATGTCATTCTTCATAGTTACTATCTTTTCTCATGCTGTTGAACATCTTTGTCATCATTATTCTGAACTTTATGTCTCATGAATTTCTTATCTCCATTTCATTTAATTCTTCTCCTGGAGAATTATCTTGTGATAATTCAAGGCCCACAGCCAGACACTCCTTTCTCAGTTCTGGGAGCCCAGCTTGGAGTTTCATTTGGGGCTTGTTTTTTGTCTCCCCGTTTTGGCTACTTGTCTAGGTTTGTTTCTCTGATTAGGTAGATCTGCTACTACTCCCAGTCTCTAGTGCAGAACAATGCTAGACACTGTTTGTGATTGGCCCTGAGTGCTCTGTTTGGAGCTATCAGCAATCCATAGCTTTTGGCTTCCTCTGCTGAGGCTGGGTGTCTTTGGAGAGAAGCAAAATGTTTACCAGGATATGCTTTTCCTAGCCCCGGGCCTGGGATTAGATCAGGCAAAGACTCAAAGCCTCCAGGGACTCATCCTGCTTGCAGTCCCATTGACACTCAAACTTATTAGCCTTAGGCCATTGACCACAGGGTGGGGCAAGAGGTCTCCAGCAGGGTAGGGTAACTGCCTTCCCCCCAGGCAAAAACCTCCTGGATAGCAAAGGTCCACAGCCAGAGAAATATGTCCTCAGCAGTGCAAGGAAATGACTCAGGACAGGAAACCGGGGTGGCTACCTTCTGATCTCCAACCCTTGAGCCCTCAATTCTGGCTTCTGCTCACACTGCTCCAGTCCACTCTACCTTCCCTCTGTTGGAGCCCAAAGTGAGTGGCTACACAGAAAATTTTGTGCATTGGCCCTTTAAAATGGTGCCTGCATTTCCAGCATTCTCTTGCTGGCAGACAGCAACCCTGCTGCTTTTCACAGACAGATGTTCTGTGGGCACCTTTCTCAGTTCTGGTTCTCTGGGCTGGGGAGCCCAGCTTGGAGTTTAAAACCCCAGAATTCTGCCCTAGCTGGTTTGGCTCAGTGGATAGAGTGTTGGCCTGCGGACTGGAGGGGTCCTGGGTTCGATTGTGGTCAAGGGCACATGCTGGGTTGAGGGCTCCACCTGTAGGTAAGGGGTGTGCAGTAGGCAGCCATTCAGTGGTTCTCTCTTATCATTGATATTTCTATCTCTTGCTCCCTCTCCCTTCCTCTCTGAAATGAATTAATTTTTTAAAAAAGACCCCAGGGTTTGCAGTGGGAACCCCCTCACAGCTCTGAGATCTCCCTTCAGAACTTCAATTGCTCTCTGTGGGAGCCCGTGCAGCCCTTTTGTGCCTCTGCACTTCCTACCAGTCTCTATGAGGTTTCTACTTTCTATCTTTGGTTATCAGGGTTCTCTCCAGCTAGTCTTCAGTTGATTTTTCAGAGTGGTTTTTCTGTATTTTAGTCGTATTTCCAGTTTGGTCCTGGGAGAGTGTCAGTGTAGCTTTCACTTACTCCACCACCATTTTGGAATCCACATCCTATTATTCTATTATCTCTTCTACTGTGGCTTATGTAAACATTTACATACTGAAATACATTTTTTATTATGAGCTATTTTTTTCTCTTGTTCTACTTAAGGCATTTTATATAATACTAGAACCCTGGTGCATGAATTTGTGCACCAGTGGGGTCCCTTGGCCTGGCCTGTGGGATTGGGCCGAAACCGGTTCTCTGACATCCCCTGAGGGGTCGGGATTATGAGAGGGCACAGGCCAGGCTGAGGGACCCCACTGGTGCACAACTGGGGCCAGGGAGAGACATGGGAAGTTGGCCAGCTGGAAAGGGACCGTGGGAGGGCTACAGGGTGTGTCTGGCCTGTCTCACTCAGTCCCAATTGGCTGGACCCCAGCAGCAAGCTAACCTACCAGTCGGAGCATCTGCCCCCTGGTGGTCAGTGCAGGTCATAGTGAGTAGTTGAGCGGCCTTAGCATACCAGGAACATATTTATTTTTTTATATATATCATTAACATATTATGCTTTGATTGGTTGAACAGCTGTCCAGTCAACTGGACACTTAGCATATTAGGCTTTTATTATATAGGATGTATTTTCAGTTATATATATTGAAGTAATTATAAATTTTACTTTAAACAACATTTGTTCTAAAAAGAGGAATTAGGTATAACAGGTTGAGAATCACTGATATAGATAATAATGTAGTATATGAACTAACTCATTACCAGAGTTGTTTTTAAACTGAACTTAACAAAGATGACATTTTACTCTTCTGTTTTCCTTAGTGCCGATGAGATCATTGTGAAGATGCACGGCAGCCAGCTGACACAGAGATATCTGGAGAAACATGGATTTGAGGTCCCTATTATGGTCCCCAAGTTAGATGACCTAGGACTCAGGCTCCCTGCAGCTACGTTTTCTGTTATGGATGTGGAACGTCATGTAGGTACGAACTTGATTCCTTTAAGTACTTGTGAATACATGGTAAAAGTAAAAATGATATTGTCCTAACAATATTAAAAATTGAATGAAAAGAGGTTAATTTAGTTTAGTTTCCTGGATCAGGAAAGATGCAATTCAATATCACCTATGTTGAGAACTATTTTTTTCTCAGCAGGTTTACCATTGTGAAAAAAACAGAATGAAACATTTTGCCTATTCTTATTTCCTGAGATTCACCCTGCTGCTTTTTTTGTTGTCGTCAAATTTTCTGGTACTTTCTAGGAAAAACTATTACTGAGGAGTAGCTACAGATACTGGGAAAAAGACAGTGGGGAACTGGATTGGATTTAGGCCTCTGTAGCATTCAGATGCAAGAAGAGATATTTTCAAACCTGTTTTTATATTTATGACTTGGTGATGTTGCCATTTAATGATGTCTGGACCTAATTTGTTACTTTGAAGCCCAGAAAGGCATAAGAAACAAGGGGAAAATCATTCATCTGTTGACATTTTTAGTTATTTTATTTATTCTCATCATGGTATTTATGGATAAAGCTGACTACATATAGATCTCATTCCTCATCAGCAATAGGTAGGTATTATTTGAGGATTAGATCTCAAATTTAACTTGACTCAAAACTGCACATCCACTGTAGTACATTATGCACATCCACTGTAGTACATTATGCACATCCACTGTAATACATTATCTGAGAACTTGTCCTTTTATTGAGCCTTCAGTTTGACAGTTCTCAGTGATAACTGTTTCAGAGAGGAGATTCAATTAAACTGCATGACTTCACTTCAGGTGATTTTGAATATTTGATAAATTAGGGGATGAAGCTGAGGTTTAACCTAAATCTGTTTGCCTACTTAGCACTGTAAAATAAATATAGTGTAATGTAAGTATAGGGAAAAAATGTTCAAACTATTTGATAGTTAACTTTTTAGTACTGTAAAGCCCTTCATTTAACAGAATTGTCTTGCCTTTTAAGTATAAAATTAAGTATCCTAGGTGTTTAACATATATAAAATTACATTAAAATAAAAAAATGGCATTTATTTATTTAATAGTTCAGATTGGTTAAGCATTGCTATATTTACAATGTCCTGTAGGACACAGTAATACTGATTGTGTTTCCTAGGGTGGTGATGCAGTGGTGTGCAAGCAACACCTCACGATTTTACAGGAAATTTGTAAAATTTATCCCAATTGAGAACTCATTCCACAGACACTAATATGAGTGATTTTTGCTTCGTAATTACTACTATTTTCTTGAAGCAGAGTATTAGAAGAGAAGACTACCAGGCAAGCAGAAATTGTTTGTCCTAGTTAACTTGTCCCCCAGTGACTGATCAGTTTTTCAAAATGGTAGACTTAGAATGTTAGGTGTTATAGAGGTGAAAGGGAAAAGGCAGTAGTCCCCCCCATTTTATACGTGAAGAAATGAAACTCAGAGCATCTGGTAGTTTCTACAGACCAGTCTAATGTATTTTTGTATTATGAGCTGCACACAAGAAATCATTGGCATATGCAAACATACAAGTTTTTACATTCAGTATTACTAGTAATTATGCATCTCTGTCTTAATTACTTTCTTTCCTTCAAAAACCATCCTCCTTTTCAAAAGTTCCAGTTGGACTTAAAAATTAAGGACATAGGAAGACTCTTTGTCTAAGCTATATATTTTTGTTTAGGACATCTATTGATAGAACTTTTAAGCCCAATAATAAGACTATAATTTTTCTCTGCAGGTGGTGACAAAGTGATAGATGTCATTGATGTGGCAAGGCAGGCAGACAGCAAAATGACACTTCACAATTACGTTAAATACTTCATGAACCCTAACAGACCAAAAGTGTTAAATGTGATCAGCCTTGAATTTTCAGATACAAAGTGAGTAGTTCTGGACATTTTGGGTTAGCCTTCTGAATGTTAGCTAAATGTAGTTAAATGCTAAATTTATTTAGTAAGAAGATTAATTGCGACTTCTTAAGTGCTCCAGTGATAGCAGCGTTGTAAATTTTGCTTTGGCATCCTCAGAGAATGTTTAGAAATACAGTGGGTTTAAACTTGAAGAATTGTTGTTAACCTTGATTTCCAGTTAATCTCTTGGTTTGGGTTGAGATGGGTGATGACATTTTAAGAAGTTTTAATTTGTGTGATGTGGGTGTGTGTGTGTTTGTGTGTTTGTTTTTTAAAGGATGTCTGAATTGGTGGAGGTCCCTGACATAGCCAGAAAACTTTCCTGGGTGGAAAATTATTGGCCAGATGATTCAGTCTTTCCCAAGCCATTTGTTCAGAAATACTGCTTAATGGGAGTTCAAGACAGCTACACAGATTTCCACATTGACTTTGGTGGAACTTCAGTTTGGTACCATGTCCTCTGGGTAAGTTTGGGGTATTTCTTTGTTCTCTTATTGATAAAAATATATAGTCCTATTTTTCCAGGGGTGCATTTATTTGCTGAAAATGACATTTTAAACAGGGAAGTATTTGTACTTTTTAAGTAGGATCTGTCATTTTACCTTTAAATGTTATGAATTTTTTTAATCCCAAGTAATAAAGGAGCTATGAGTGCTTAATTTATATTTAGATTCCCTTTTTTGGGCTATTATCTTATAAGTTGGTCTCTAGTAGCCTTTTGTCTCTTCCTCATCAATTATCACTTAATCCCTGTATCAATCCCTGAGGAGCAAAAGTACAGTAATAATAATTGCTTCCGACCTTAAAATTAGGCTAAGACAGCTAGTTGGATAAGTCAGGAAGGTCCATGAAATACTAATTCTTCCTGGCAGCTTATATTCACCTTGTTTTATCTGGCACTATACTATTCACAGTAGCTACTAGCTACATGTGGCTAAATTTTAAATAATTAAAATTAAATATAATTGAAAATTCAGCTCCTCACTTGAGGAACTGAATTTTAGTGCAAATGAGGAACTGAATTTTAAATTAGTATTTTACAAATTAGTATTTTATGGCTTTCCTGACTTATCATAGTAGCCACATGTGGCTTATGACTATTGTATTGGACAGCACAGATATAAAACATTTCCATCATCATAGGACATTCTGTTGGGCAGTGCCGATCTAGAACCAAATCTTTGTCTATATTATATGCCTGTGCATCAGCAATGCTCTATACTATAGTATATGATATTGTGTCCTTGAGCTCCTATTTCTCTTCTCCATGAGAAAGCCAAGGGTTAGTTCATTAAAGGAAGTTGATTTGCAGGTCTTTAAAAATAATCATTATATTATAGATCTTAGGAGAAAGGGCAAAATTTTAGAAATGACTCTCTGTAACCTGGGGTCTATTATTAATGTGTATTTACTTCTATACCTTGAAAATGAGATCAGTAGGATGTTTGTGATTTTTTTTTTTACCTTCTTCTCGTAACTATTTCTTTAACGCTACTTTATTGACTCCTTGTCATATTTGGAAGGGGGAGCTTTAGCTCTTGTGAAGATGCTTGTTAAGGGCAATAGCTTTTGATGAGGTATGTGAAGTATGTCTTTTTGAGCCTAAAAAATCTAATAATTATCTTATTTAATTTAGGTCATTGTATTGGGAAATTGCATCAAGGTAGGCCATCCTAAGAATGGCTTTTTTCTTTTTAATAACTGTGTGATATTTCCTTTTAGGGTGAGAAGATTTTTTATTTGATAAAGCCAACAGATGAAAATTTGGCACTCTATGAGTCTTGGAGTTCATCTGTGACCCAGAGTGAGGTGTTCTTTGGAGATAAGGTGGATAAATGCTACAAATGTGTGGTAAAGCAGGGACATACCTTATTTGTTCCTACAGGTAAGGTTTCAGTTCCATCCCTGCTGCCCATTGTTGATACTCAGTCACATTAAATCAGCTTTTAATGAGAAACTCTGCTTGAACTGTTTGGAAAGTAGCTTTGCACAACTTTGTGGTGTTTTATGTCATTTTCCATCATTTTGATTTTTGTTCAGATAAAGTTCACAGACTGTAATATTTCTCCTTTAAAGTGTACAAGTCAGTGGTTTTTACACTTGATATTTGCCAAAAGACTGAGAAGCAATCAAGTCGGTGGTTTTTATTAGATTAATAAGGTTGTGCAACCTTACCACCATCTAATTTTAATTTCATCACCTCAAAAGGAAGCCCTATATCAGTTAACAGTCACATCTCCATTCCCCCCGTCTTTAAGCCCCTAGGGTACTTTCAGTCTTTGGATTTGCTTGGTCTGGACATATCATGTATATATGTAGACTATGTGGCCTTTTGTATCTAGCTTCTTTCTTAAAAAATATTTTTTTGTTGAGTTCAGAGAGCAAGGGAGAGGGAAAGAGGGCGAGGGAGAGCGACAAACATCAATGATGAGAGAGAATCATCGATCGGCTGCTTCCTGCACGCCCCACACTGGGATTGAGCCCGCAACCTGGGCATATGCCCCTGACCAGAATCAAATCCAGGACCCATCAGTCTGCAGGCCAATGCTCTATCCACTGAGCCAAACCAACCAGGGCTGTATCTAGCTTCTTTATTAGCATAATGTTTACTAGGCTCATCCTCATTGCAGCACGTATGAGTACTTCATTACTTTAAAAAAATATATGAATTTATTGATTTCAGAAAGGAAAGGAGAGGGAGAGGAAGAGAGAAGCATCAATGAGAGAGAATCATTGATTGGCTGCCTCCTTCATGCTCCCCACGGGATTGAGCCCACAACCCAGGCATGCGCCCTGAACATTTTAGTGGTATGAAGTAGTAGTATCTCACTGTGATTTTGATTTGCATTTCCTTTATGATTAATGATGCTGAGCATTTTTCTTGTGCTTATTGGCCATTTGAATATCTATTTGGAAAAATGTTTATTGAAATTTTTTGCCCATTTTTAAGTTGGATTGTCTTTTTATTGTTGAGTTGTGAGTATTCTTTATATACTGTATTCTGTATAATATACCCTTATCAAACATATAATTTGCAAATTTTTTCTCCTATTCTGGTGGGTTGTCTTTTTACTTTCTTGATAATGTCCTTTGCAAAAAATTTAAAAAATTTGATGAAGTTCCCTTTAACTGGTCAGCTCTAAAGCTATGGAAGGCCAAGCCAGCAGTGAGACTGGGCTTTTTCCTGGGACAGTTAGGAGTATGTTTTGAGGGACCTGAGAAAGAAATTGAGTACCAGCCTTAGCTGCAGCTCAAGTATCGTTACCAAGCGTGTTGTTTTTGAGATGTGATGGGACGCAGAGCTCTCCAGGCCAGGGGTTTTAGAATTGTGTTATTCTGACATGAGTAACCTTAAAGGCTATAGAGTTCACGGGGATTTGTTACTAAAGGCCCTGCTTTCTTGGTTTGCTTCCAGTGCATATATATATATAGTAAATAAATTTGTATCAAATAAATGAATTAATAAATGCCTGAAACTATCAGAATTTATGGACCTAGGTAAGTATCAGCATTTTCATTTGAATGGGCTAAGCTCCTCCCTTAAATTTTCTTCCCAGTGCTCCCTTTTATAACAGATATTTAGTTGTGCCCTCTTCAAAATCTTGAATTCACATTTATCAATGCTATAACCTCCTACACCAGTAATTAAAAATTGATGTAATGACCTAACTAGAATATAAAGAACAGATTAAAAAGCAACTTATAATAAAATACTATTTCAAAATGTGCCTGCCCTGACACGGCAACCTTAAAAGGCAAAAAATAAAAAAATAAAAAATAGTTAGATGCATAAGCCAGCACAACCAATTCAGGTATATGATTGGCAACTCAATTTCTATAACTTTGGTGATGCTGCTTGTCTGACTTAGAGAACCACTGCTGTAGGCATTGCACTTTTCCCCAAGGTAGTTGTCAACTGATAAACTTCCAAACAAACGAAAGTACAATTTCCTTCAAATTACAGAGTAGTTGTATTCCTGGATAATTATGCCAAAACCATGCAAAAATTACCTTGTTTTTATATATATATATATACTAGGGGCCTAGTGCACAGATTCCTGCATCTTGAAAGGAACTGTGGGCCACGAGGCTGCAGTGGGAACAGGGTCAGGTCTTGGCCCATCCTCTGTGCCCCCCACCCAGGCCTTCCCGCCATGGCCCCCGGTCTCCTCTCTGCTGGCAGCCCTGCTCCTGCCACCCCTGCCCGATCACCCCTCAGGAGCAGTGGGAGGTGGAGAAGCCCTGAGGGGTGATTGGGGCTGGCAGCTGCTGCTCGCATCTGCTGATGGCGCGGAGCGATTGGGGCTTGCACTGGGTGCTGGCAGCGGGTGCGAGCAGCGGGCGGGATAGTGGCGTGCAGGAGCAAAGAATTTTCAGTAACCACCAGAGGCTTGCCCCGATGACAGTGACCGGTGCCCTGTCTTGGTCTGGTGCCCCCGCTCACCTGCTCCACCATCCCACTGTGGCTGATGCCCGCCATGTTCCGCGCTCTGCCGCCTGCTGCCGACGCCTACCATGTTCCATGCGCGCCCCCTGGTGGTCTGCGCATGTCATAGCGACCGGTTGTTTGGTTCTGCCGTTTGGTCTATTTGCATATTAGGGTTTTATATATATACTAGTGGACTGATGCACAAATTCGTGCATGGGATGGGGGTCTGGTCGGCTCGGCCCCAGTCGGGGTGGATCGGGGCCAGGCCTGTCAGGAGGAGGAGATGGCTAGGGGTAAGGGCTGAGGGTGATTGGCTGGTGAGCCCTGCCCCAGATTCGGGGGGGGGGCTGATTGGGGACAGGGCTGGCCATGGGGAGGGGCTGTGGGCAGTGTGGGGCCAATCGGGGGCAGAGCTGGATGGGGGAGGGGCTGCAGGCGGATGGGGTGGTGGGGGCTTATTGGAGGGAGGGGTGG
>NW_006300374.1:1606142-1606479 GCF_000327345.1 Myotis davidii
ATGGGAGGTTGACCGGCTGGCCCCATCCCCTGATCGGGCCGGTTCACTGGGTGCAGTGGGCGTCATAGCAACTGGTCGTTCAGTCATTCCGGCGTTACGCTCGCTGGCTTTTTATATATATACTAGAGGCCCGGTGAACAAAAATTTGTGCACTCGGGGAGGACAGGGTCCTTCAGCCCGGCCTGTGCCCTCTCGCAGTCTGGGACCCCTCGGGAGATAACGACCTGCTGGCTTAGGCCTGCTCCCGGGTGACAGAGGGCAGGCCCAATCCCTGGTCGGGCTCAGAGCAGGGCCAATTGGGGAGTTGGGGCACCGCCTCCGTCACACTCAAGGCAGG
>NW_006300374.1:1607539-1617468 GCF_000327345.1 Myotis davidii
AGCGTCTGTATTTGTTACAATGTTTCAAACTGCAGGCTCAGAGGCCGGCAAGGCAGGCGGGGAATGTTGGTTTCCTCTGTCACTGAAGCAAGCAAGCCTCATGTTAGTTTCAAGCTGCCTGGCTGCCGGCCGACATCTTGGCTGGCAGTTAATTTGCATATCACCCTGATTAGCGAATGGGAAGGGTAGCGGTCTACACCAATTACCATGTTTCTCTTTTATTAGATAGGATAATGGAGTTGAAGTTTCTAGGCTCAGATAATTCATGGCAGATTTTGTACTAAATGAATGCCCAGCAGAAATTTCTGTCCTGAGTAGTGCAGGGCAATTTCTTACTGTGTGGAACTGTCCTGAATTTTGCACCCCTGGCTCCCACTCAAAACTTGACAGTAGTGGCTCCTGATCATTGTGACAATCAAAAGAAGCCCCCAAACTTTTCCAAATGCCCTCTACAGGGAGTATGGCCTTTATGAAAACCACTGATCTATAGGATTTGTAGCTGACAGACTTCTAATTTGTGATTTCAGGGTCAAGCTCAAGGCTTTGTGCCTTTGAGTACACAAAAGGGCACTACTTGAAAGTGAATCTTTGAGGAGTTTTTTGATACTGTGTCACAGCACACTGAGTGATTAAAAGATGAAAAATGTAAAAAAAAAATGAGACTTATTTTAACAATTTTTACATGCAAATGTATATATTTATTTATACTTACATGAAGTCCATGTTTAGTCTATGGACATTTCTTTCAAAAGCTAGGTGTCATCTCTCAGAAATGTTTTCCTCTTTGAAAATATTTTTGTAGGAAAATTCTTATTTGGATTGCCAACATTTATATTTATGGGACCAAAACCCTCCATAATGAAATGTGGGTAATCTACCTTTTCCTTCTTAGCAGGTATCTGGTTGAGTTCCACTGATCCTCCTCTGCTTAGTCCCCCAGTGCGCATTTCAGATACTAGGGAAGTGAAATGATCAGCCAGTCTCAGTGGTCACTTAATGGAATTATGCTTGTGTCCTTCTAACCAGATTTGACTTGTCGCACAGTAAAATCTTTAATATTAAGTTGGATTTTTTTTCCTTTAAATTAAAACAACAACCACAAAAGCCTTTACCTATGTTGTACCATAATTTTTTATCTAATTATGTCAATGCATTTATTTACTCAAACTCAGCACACAGCTGGTATATAATAAGCCTCCACTAAACATTAGAGTGAATGAATGAATCTATAGCTTTTATAGACATTAACTTTTCTAGCACTGGAGTATGAAGTAAATTGATGTTGACATTTTTTGAGTTTCTTATCTCACAGGTAGATATCACATTTGTTTGCTTTAAATATTGAAAAGTCACTGATTAATATACTTTTAACCATTTCAGGGTGGATTCATGCTGTGCTCACTTCTCAGGATTGTATGGCTTTTGGGGGGAACTTTCTGCACAACCTTAACATTGGCATGCAGCTCAGGTTTGTGTCATAAGTATTTAAAGGATCTTTTGTCCTTTCTTTTAAACAGGATGTTTCAAAAACTAAATTCAACAACATATTTTACCGTAATTGAGATCTCATGGAGATAGGCCCTGAGAAATTATTAAGAACAGGAACTTTTTAAAAATATATATTTTTATTGATTTCGGAGAGGAATGGAGAGGGAGAGAGATAAAAACGATCAATGATGAGAGAGAATCATTGATCGAGCCTGCAATCCGGGCAAGTGCCTTTAATCCAGTGGTTCTCAACCTTCCTAATGCCGCGACCTTTTAATACAGTTCCTCATGTTGTGGTGACCCCCAATTTCATTGTTACAAATTGAACATAATTAAAGCATAGTGATTAATCACAAAAACAATATGTAATTATATATGTGTTTTCTGATGGTCTTAGGCGACCCCTGTGAAAGGGTCGTTCGACCCCCACAGGGGTCGCGACCCACAGGTTGAGAACCGCTGCTTTAATCGGAATCGAACCTGGGACCCTTCAGTCAGCAATCCGACACTCTGTCTGCTGAGCCAAATCGGCTAGGGCAAGAATAGGAACTTTTAACGAAAGTATTGTCTTAAAAAATTTTGTCAGGAGGATAGCTTGATGCATTTTAAATCTAAAATTAAAAAAATATTTATTCAATTTGAGACTAAATATCTCCCCAACTTTCAAAATTGTATAAAAACGTACAGGTTCTTGGCTGTTTTTACAATGAGGGAGATGAACTAAATTCAGTCAATCTCAGGTGTAAGTATGGTGCTGGGAAAAGCAACCCTAGGTTCAGATGGCTGTCAGAACACCTGTAATGTTACATGGGGAAAGGATTAACAGCTCTTTCCTGTTTCCCTTTCTGAGTGAAAAGTTGACCTTTAGCTAACTCTGTGCCCCTGGTAGCCTGATGAGAGGAGAATGTTACTAGGCAGCACTGCTTACAGTGAAATGACTCCTGATTGATAAACCACATCAGGACTGGGAGAACCTAGTAGGAACCATGTGTTTGGGCTTTCCTAAGTGTGGTGATCTTGTAGCTTGACTTGCCCGTGGGGACCCTCGATGTTATGTGTGTGTGGAGTTATTACATGAAGTACTGGCCCTTACCAGGCATAAAGCTTTAAGTCAGGACAGCTCCCACACTACCAGCTGTGAATCTTGTTTCTGTATACCTGAGCTGTCCCCAGAGGAAAGGTCGCTCCTGGCTGTATGGATGGCTGCAAGGACTCCCACAGAAGACGAACACTGTGGCAAGCTGTGGTTCCTATCTCTTCCCCTTGACCAGCACTAAGTGTGGTCTTGAGCTTGAGTGCTTGGTAGAAACTAAAGAAAACCTGAGTGGGTTGTTCAATACATGGAGTTGACTTATAAACATACTGTCTTATTTATTATAGCAGAACCCTTGTGAAATTCCTTCTGTTAAGATTAGGATCAGAATCCCAAGGTCTGATCTTTTGAAGACAATGTAATTCTTCAGTATACTGTCAAATTTGTTAAGGTCCGACCTGGATAAGGCCATAATTTAGGCTTACCCAAATGTTGTATTATGTAATATACAGTACTTGTTGTATTATGTAATGTCAGAACCTGCTTATTTTATTTTCCTTAAGTTGGTTGCCTTCATTTAACTTTGAAATGCTAATATAAATATTAAATTTCTTAAATTGTGTTTATTCAGGTGTTATGAGATGGAAAAAAGGCTAAAAACACCAGATCTCTTCAAATTCCCTTTCTTTGAAGCCATATGTTGGTTTGTAGCCAAAAACTTGCTGGAAACCCTGAAAGGTAATTAATAATCTGTCCATCTTGCGGTGTGATATAATACATGCTGTTTGTAAATTCACTAAAAGCCAGTGACAGCGACCGTTTTTTAGTATAGTGTTGCTTTTGCTAAGTTATTTTTTAAAATGCATGATTTCCCTTGACCAAGAACCTTTTTAACAAAGTAGAGTCTCTAGTCCAGCGGTCGCCAACCTTTCGGACCTCATGGACCACTAGTGGTCCACAGAACACCATTTGGCAACCGCTGCAACCTTAAAAAGCAGATAGATATATGAAGAGCTGCATCAGAACAGGTAATGTTGAGAATATTCATTTCACCTGGGACTCTAGTGGCCTGTACACACTGTCAGACATGTAAAAGTGTCTTGCCTGCAAGAATGCAGTTTAAGCCAAGACTGTTACGTAATACTAGAGGCCCCGTGCATGGATTCATGCACTGGTGGGGCCCCTTGACCTTGCCTGCCCCCTCTCACAATCCGGGACCCCTCGGGGGATGTCAGACTGCTGGTTTTGGCCGCATCCCTGCAGGCCAGGCTGAGGGACCCCACCAGTGCATGAATACGTGCACCGGACCTCTAGTATGCATATAAGATCTTTGGTTAATCTCTTCCTGCCATCCCCCTTCCCTCCTTTCCTCTGAGAATCCTCAGTCTGTTCCATGTTTCCATGCCTGTGTGTTGAGTGTCTTTCCCCTGGTGGTCATTGTGCATCATAGGTATCGGTTGAACCGTCGCCTAGGCGCATACACACACACACACACACTACATATATATATATAGATGTGTTCCCAAATATTTGCTTTTAAAACTCCAGGGCATAATTTTCATGTCTTGAGAGAATGAGGTAGTGCCTTTGCCATTACCATTTTATGCCCACTATGCTGGCCAGTATAAGGCACCTGTTAATACAAACCAACTGGATGTCAGGCTGAGTCTAGTGGAAGAAAAATGTTTGGGGTTTTGTTGGGGGAAAGGAGAGGTTGTTAGTTATCCCTTTAAACTTGAAAGCTACCTTTTTTATGTGGAATTTCAGATTTGGTGTTTGATCTTTTGGTTTAAAAATCTTTAAGCATTCAAATTGGAAATTGCATATCACATTTCCTTTTATCCTTTTTTTTTTGCTTTTCATTCAGTTGTGCCCTTGAGAATGCAGTTTGTCTGTTTCTGTGTTGTCTAACTTGTCCAGTCCATTTGCAAATAGTGCTACTATTATAATTAACTTCCAGAAGAAACAGATATAAGCAGATTAAAGAGTAAAGTCTATTCTACACATATTTCTTTTTCCATGTAAAAGTTACATGAGAATAAAAGGTGAAATGAAAAGAAACAACCAGAACTTGCTTCCCAGGATAGCATGCACAGAATTAAATGATAAAATAAATAAAAAGTTATTGATTGCAGAGAGGAAGGGTGAGGGAGATAGAAACATTAATGATAAGAGAGAATCATTGACCGGCTGCCTCCTGCACTCCCCACACTGGGGATTGAGCCTGCAACCTGGGTATGTGCCCTGACTGAGAATCAAACCATGACCTCATGGTTCATAGGTCAATGCTCAACCACTGAACGCACCAGCTAGACAAATGATAAATCTTATTTATGGTTTCTTTGCTCAATGAAAGGTCTCACTGTCTTTAGGAGGAAAGAATAATAACCCCATCCCACACCTGCAGCACAGCATACAGGGAGATATCAGTGGTGCAAATGTCTGTGATGGAGGTAGGAACCCACGGTTGAGGAAGAACAGGTGCTCTCTGCACCAGATCAGTCTCTGCTCCACAAACAACTCCTTATCTGAGTCTCCGCCTTGTCCAGTGTTTTCAGGTGTTTTTGGTGGCTGCAGGAATGTCACAATGGACCATACAGTTGCCATCTATAGTTTCTAGTAAAATTCTAGACATTAAAGTTCATAGTCTCCTATCCAAGTAGAACCCTAGATATATATACATAAACACTTACAGATGTTCTTGTTTTCTGGAAATAAAACCCAATAACTGAATCCTCCAGATTAGAGATTGGCAATTCAAAACTCAGGAAATTTCAGAGTACTTTGATCATTGTTTCTTTTCTCAACAGCACACACATGCACATGCACACACACACGCCCTTAGATGATGCTTTTCCCCTAATGTCTAAGAGGGGTTTACCAATCAAATTAAGAATTTATCTGAAAGACAAAATCTTGCTGTTCTCGAAGTCATAAGCAGCAGATTGTTTAGTCTGAGAATGGGTTAGCCTTTATTTTAGTCCATTGAGAGTTAAGAACTATTGAGATCTGATTAGAAAACATAATCCTGTACATTAAAGTAAAAAAAAAAAAGATTACTATAAAAGGATATTTGCAGGTCAGGTTTTAAAGTGTTTTGATTTCATCTGCCAGGTCAGTACAGGATACCTGGCATTACTAATGTATCTTCAATCCCACTGAGGATAGAGCCAAAGGACCATTATATCAGTGCCACATCTACGCACTCGTCCTGGAATCAGGAATGGTGGTCTTGTTACCCCATCTTATATTGTCCTTTCATCGCTGACCTTGTAACTTTCCATTGCAGCCTGTTATTTCCAGCTCTTAGATTGTTATAGGCTTATATGATAGGTTAAATGTGGGAGGATTGGGAAACTCTTAACTAAATTTAGTGTCAGTAATAATAAAACAGTGACCAGTTTGAGGTTTATGTAAGTAAATTAGCCACAGGGCAGAAGTAGAAATCTTTCACTTTTGCTTCAACTTGCCTGAGTTGTAGACCACATCTAATGTATTTTATATGAATTTTAGATAATCAATTTGGTTTAAAAACCCAGAAGAGTCTGGGTTTGTGGGTGTGGGTGTGTATTTGCGATAGTGAATTATTTCATGCCCATAGTGAGGTGTATGGATCACACATTGCCTACGCATACACTCTCATACAGTTTAAAGAATTATAAGCCTGTCGCTCAGGGTGAGCAGAAACAGCCTTGCCAGTACCCTAGTCATGCTCCTTATTTTTCTCGTTGCACCCTCTCCTTCCCTTCAAGAGAGAACCTATTATCCTGACCTTTGTGATAATTCTTTTTTTCTGCTTTATCACCTATGTCATAAACTAAAATAGTTTAATTTCTAGACATCTATGAGTAGCTTAATACTGACATTTTTTGTGACCTGTTTTTTACTCAGTGTTATGTTTGTGAGCTTTCTTTTAACTTGAGCATTTAGTACAATGACACTTAATGTAATTCTGTTTTTGTTTTTGTTTTTTTGCTTTTTCAATCAGTTGTTTATTAACCTTATCCCTTTCTGTTAATTTGGAAGTTATGCAGTTTGATATTTGGTGGTTACTCAAAATGTAAAGTTGATTCATTTATCTTTGAAACACTTAACTCCTTTCCCTGCCTCTTCCATCCCCACAGAACTGAAAGAAGATGGTTTCCAGCCTCAGACTTACCTAGTACAGGGCGTGAAAGCACTGCATACTGCTTTAAAATTGTGGATGAAAAAAGAAGTAAGTCGTTTTCTTTGGTGAAATAATTGTTATTTTTTATATGGTAAGTTCAGGAAAATGGAGTCCTCAAGCTGTGTGGCAGGAGTAGCCACAGTAGAAGGACTAGAAACCATGTTTTATAGACAGTACAACCTTCATTTTACGTACAGCAATACAAATGGTTTATGTTTCTGTGAGAATTAAGTACCTCAGAATTTCTTAAAGCTGGAAAGTAATTCAAGTATACTTAGGGTACTGACTAAGAAATGAAAATGTAAATGTAGACTAATAATAAGTAACTGAGCTCTCATAGTGTGCCAACCACTGTGCTTAGTTCTCATAGCCATAAACTAATTTAATCTTCAAAGCAACTATATGAAGTCTGGGTGCTGTTATAATCCCCATTTACATGTGGGGAAGCTGAGGTTCAAGGAATTTAAGTAACTTGCCCAAGAGACCCGGCAGAGCTAGGATTTAAATCTAGGTCCCTGCAATTGCAAAGCTGATGCTCTTATCTCTCTGCTAGACTTAGGAAAAAATGAAAGAAAGGAAGGCAGAGTTCAAGCCGGAGCTTTCCATTTTCAAATGTGGTCTAGTTGTTGGCATTTGAATTCCTTCTCTAAGAGGTGGTCCCAGATCTCCTTTTGGAGTTGGTATGTCCTTCCCTTACGCTTCCATTGCACGTTTCTTGTGCCAGTGGACTAAGATTATTTCAGTGCCTGTGTTGCCCCTTATAAATCCTTATGTATTATGAATTAATTGTTAGTTTTAATTAGTTACTTTACTAATTATAGTAGTCTTTTGAGGTCTAGAGTACAAGGTTACTACTCAATATAAAGCAAAATTTACTATGAGACCAGTCCATCTTTATCTCAATCTAAGGGGATTTTATAAGTTAATAAAGATCTCCTTAGAAGATCTTTTAATAAAGATACCTTAGGAGGTATCACACCAACCACATGAACTCTGAGTCCTGGCTTATTAGTATTTAGCTGTGTCTATAAAATCTGGAGAACCCCAAAATTGGCTTAATAAGTTTTTTACATATTAAAGTATAAGTAACTTTGGTTGTTTTGTCTTTGTTAATCCAAATACAGCTTGTATCCGAACATGCCTTTGAAATTCCAGACAATGTTAGACCTGGACATCTTATTAAAGAACTTTCTAAAGTAATTCGAGCAATAGAGGTAAGAGTACAAACTGTCATCTAAACTCTTGGTTATTATCTGCTTTGAGAAACCAATAGATCTACCACCACACTACAAACCTCTGAATGTTCTTATGCACTTAAAAAAAAAAAAAAAAAAAGACAATGAGCTAAGTCTTAGAAACAGTTTCTAGTTCCCAGGTTTCTAAAGTCCTAGAGAGAAATTTAGAGAGTTGTATCATGATGAAGTAATAAGGAAGTTATTTCAGGTTACTCCAAAAATAAAAAATACAGAATTAAACTTTCTAATCCAGTTCATTTTAGCTGTGCAGAGATGAATACATGTTTAGTGATTAGGAAAAGAGGAAATGTAAGGTGAGTGAGTAGAACTAGGTGAAGTTGGGTTGGAAAGAGGAAGATATTAGTGGGGTGGGGCAAGGAGAGCTGCTCGATTGGAAATATTAGAACAAGTTAGTTAAGCAAATGCCCTTTGATAAAAGCCCACAGAATCTGAGATTCGGTGTTTTAATTAATCACTTAGGAGCTATTTTAGGTATTAAAGAAAGGAGGTTTTAATTAAACTAATTTAAGAAGGTGGTTCTATTAATGTTTAGCTTGAACTGAAAGGAAATTAAGTGGAGGAATGGAGGCTAACTCAATTTAACAGCTCAGATTAGGTCTGTGTTTGGGGAATGAAAAAGGGTACAGCTAAGAAATATTAAAAGGATTTGCTATCCTTGACTAGAATAGTCCATGTAATTCTCAATATATTCAGATACAGTAGAAAAAAATTTTTAAATATATTTTTATTGATTTCAGAGAGAAGGGGAGGGGGAGAGAGAAATAGAAACATCAGTGATGAGAGAGAATCATTGATCCGCTCCCTCCTGTACACCCCTAACTGGGGATCGAGGCCACAACCAAGGCATATGCCCTGGACTGGAATCAAATCCAGGACCCTTCAGTCTGCAGGCTGATGCTCTGTCCACTGAGTCGCAGCAGTTAGGGCGAATTTTTTTTTTTTTTTAATTTTAAAGATGATAGTAATTGCATACAGATTTTTAATCAAAAGTCACATATATATGCAAATATATATCTGTATAAATCTCAACAACCCAAAGTAAGGACGGTGTTGGTCTATATGAAAAACTATAAATCTTTACTTTGGGAAGTAAAAATACTTGAATGAAATTTCAGAGATATGAAATTTCTGAAATATGTCAACTTCAAATTAATATTATAAATTTTAAATGGTGAAATATACCTGAAAGAATAATTGGACAAAAATAGCAAACATAGTGTTTTGTTTTTTTTAATTGAAGTGTAGGGAGTACAGAAGACAGCAAGATGGCCAGTAGAAAATGTGCAAAGAAAATATATAGGTATTTTACTAAAGAAGAAAAAAGAATGGCTATTCCAATAAAAGTATGAAAAATAATCTCAATATATGAAAAAGTATTTAATCACATTTTGCAAAATAACTTACGATTTCATATGATCATTTATCAAGTTGGCAAAAATAAAATCCCATTGTCTATCCTTAATAGAAGGAGTACAGATTAGTTTATGCTTTCTAAATGGCATGTCTCTTCACCTAGCAGTTTTACTTTAATCTAATAAAATAAATAAGAGGATTCCAGTTGAACTTGGAAGATTAAACATATGTGCTTACCACTATTACTGCTTGGGACAAAAATGATAGAAAAAGAATAAAAAAAGACATCTCTAAGGACAGAGAGAATAATGGAGATGAAGATTCCAACGAAATGTTGGAAGCTGGAAAGAAATGTACAAGTGGTGACTTATTTAGCAGACCAGAGACCTGAAACCTTTGTGGGAAATGGGGGAAGACCAGGAACAGGTCTTATTTATACAGAATCTTAAAAAAATCTTCCAGAATTTTTTGAAGGACCCTCAATATGAGAGTGGAGGTAGGATTGAACAGGATTGATTAAAGAATGAATTGCTCTCCAAATCCCTGCCTTAACACACGTAGAAAACTAAAGGTGTAATTGTTAAAGAAGTTGAATTTGAGATTGTGGACTTTGCATTGATTTTAGAAAGAG
>NW_006300374.1:1617494-1625662 GCF_000327345.1 Myotis davidii
GTGTGGGGAAAGTCTCGGGGGTGGTAAAACAACAGCACTGGCCAGCCACCCCTGTGCACAAGTAAGTCCTAATAAGCCCATGTCTTTCTTATTTCTTTTTTTTTTTCTGTTAATCCTCACCAGAGGATATTTTCCCATTGATTTTAAGAGAGAGGAAAAGATAGAGAAAGACGTCAATGTGAGAGAAATGCATCAATTGGTTGCCTCATGCAAGGACCAGGGCTGAGGATTGAATCTGCAACCAAGGTATGCACCCTTGACCAGAATTGAACCTGGGACCCTTTAGTCCGTGGGCCGACGCTCTATCCACTGAGCAAAATCGGCTAAGGCAGCGGTTCTCAACCTGTGGGTCATGACCCCTTTGGCGGTCAAACAACCCTTTCACAGGGGTCGCCTAAGACCATCCTGCATATCAGATATTTACATTACGATTCATAACAGTAGCAACATTACAGTTATGAAGTAGCAACGAAAATAATTTTATGGTTGGGTCACAACATGAGGAACTGTATTTAAAGGGCCAGAAGTGGTTGAGAACCACGGGGCTAAGGCAAGCTTGTGGACTTTGGAACACTGAGCCCAGTGAGGGAGATAGGTATCTTACTGAAAACGAGGATTAAGTGATAGTCTGCATAGTGAATGCTTCTTCTTCCACTTGGCTCCTAAAAGACTGGCAGTCTGGCCTGGACCTCTCAGGACAAGAAGTAGATCCACTGATACTGAACATTGGTGAAACCCACCAGTTGACAATGCCCCACTCACAGAGTTCCCGATTAGCTTTTTATTACATACAGTGAAATGTACAATTGTAAGAAAACTTGAGTTTTGACAAATATGTACACCTGTATAACCAATACTCCAGTATAACCAATGAGATATAAATCATTTATATCATCCCAGAAAGTCCATTCTTGCTTGCCCCCTTCTAGTCAATCTTTGACTACCACAGGCCACCACTGTTCTGACCTCTGTTATTATCATCATAGATTAGTTTTGCCTATACTTGAATTTCAGATAAACACATTCATATAGTTTGTACTATTTTGATGTCTGGCTTCTTTCACTCACATTATGCTTTTGAGATTCATTCATGTTGTGTTTGTCAGTTCTTTTTTATTGCTGAGTGGTATGGTATGCCATTGATTAATATGCCACAATTTGTCTTCCATTCTTCTGTTGATGGCTATTTGGGTTATATGCAGACTTGGCCATTATGAATGAGACTGTTATGAACATTCTTATATCTCTTTTAGGTTAAATATATGTTTTATATTCTTGGATAAATACCTGAGAATAGAGTTGAGCCATAGGAAGTGAATTTAAAATTTGTGAGAATCCGCCAGTTTTCCAGAGTGGTTATACCATTTTATATTCTCACCAGTAATGTGCAGGCATTGTAGTTATTTCGTATTTTCACCAATATTTGTTGTTTTCAGCCTCTTAAATTTTTGCTATTCTAGAGAATATGGAATATTATTTCAGTGTGGTGTTAATTTGCATTTTCCTGAAGATTAAAGATGAATACCTTTTTGTGTGCACATCATTTTTGTATATATTCTTTTAGGAAGTTTAAGTTTTTGTCCATTTAAAAATTATTGTTTTATTATTGATTTGTAGGAGTTCATTATATGTTCTGGACACAAATTCTTTGTCATTTGGCATGTAATCATTCATATCTATATAAAATAACTAACATTTACCTACAGCTTGCATCTTTTCATGAGCAGAAACTTTTAATTTTGAAAGTTTAGTCTATCAACTCTTTTTGTTTTTTAGTTAGTGTTATTTTGTGACCTCCCTAAGAAATATTTTTCCACCCCAAGGTCTTAAAAATACTTTCTATTTTTTTTTCCAAAAAGCTTTTGCATCTAGGTAAATGGCCAGTCTTGAATTTTTGTGTATTGCATAAGATAAATAAAGACATTTCCCCCCATATCTTTATCTCGTTTTCTTAGCACCATTAGTTGAAATCATTAGCTTTTTAATGTTTCCTTTTAAAAATACATGGAGAGCCCATAAGAGTTTCAAAGACAAAGACCAAAACTAAATCAGAAAAAGGAAAAGTATTCAAAGGAGACAATCATTAAATAAGTCTTCAGCTCAAACCCAAGTATAATTGATATCCTCAGGAGAGAAAAAAGTAAAATTGGTTCTATGAAAAAAGGACAGGAGGGTGCAACAAAGGAACATTCAAAGAAGAAAGAAAAGGAGTTCTTGGAAATTAGAAATTAATAGAAACAAAACTTAGTAGAATGGCTGGAAGATAAAGTTGGGAAAATCTCCCATAAAGTTAAAAAGAAACACACAGAAAAATTAGAAGGTCATTTTATACAATTGTCATCAAAATAATAGGAGCTCCAGAAAAAGATAACAGAAAACCAGAAGAGTTTCAGAGGACTAATCAAATAAGTTTTAGAATTCAAGGACACATCTTCCCAAATTGATAGCCTTCCAAAATGTGAGTACAGTGAGTGAAAGACATCAGCAAGGCACATTATGGTCAAATTTAAAGCGTATGTAATAAAGTACATCTGAAAAAGCATTAGGGAAGATAATATGGGTCGTTTACAAAGAATTGGGAATCAGAATAACATAAAATTTCTCAACAATAACACTGCAAACTAGAAGACAGTGGAGCAAAGTCCTTAAAATCCTGGGGTTGGGGAATGCCAGCATATATGTCTGTATTCAGCCAAGCCATAAACCAAATATGATGGTAAAATAAAGATGTCAAAGAGGCAATTCTCAAACAATGTACTGCCCATGTGCTGTTCTAAGAAAGAAGGAGCAAACCAAAAAGGAAGGTTCCCTGGAATTCATTCTTCCAACAAATACTGAGTACCTATTGCAGCTTTGTACCAGGTAGGCTAGGCGTAGAGCAGTGAACAAAGGTCCTGGCAATGGAGCTTAGAAGTAAGAGGCTACCCATAGATTTTGTTATATCAGGAATTGTCAAGGTGCTATTAAGAAAAATAAAGGAGGGAGGTCAGAGGTGGTGGTGGTGGTGGTGGTGGCAGTGTTATATGGTGGAGTGGGAGCAGGTCAGAAAGGGTCTGTGATGACATGTGCAGGTACAGAGAGCAGCCGGTCCAGGATGGATCAGGAGAATGAAATCCAAACTTAACTAGATGCCTCATACTTTATCTGGCAATCCCATCCAGGAGGATGTCTCCAAAGAAAAATATAAATTTGGTTAATTACCTAATGTGTTTGAATGTTCGTATTCTTCCAGTGGAGAATTTTGGGATTAATTAGTGATAAGTACATACTAGAAAACAAGCTGATGGAAAGTGAGGCAGTTATGAACTCAGGGAAAAATCAAAGGATAAAAAGGAAAGTAATGTTATGTAACACTGGGTTGTAAATAATTTTTACTGAGTCCAATTTAAATATTGAATATTGAAGACAGGGGAAGTATGTGTACATTTAGGAGAGGATGCCAGAATTAAGACTTACTTCATCTTGCATAGTAGGAATTCAGTGATATAGCTACAGGTAAAAAACCAAGAAATAACAATATAAACGTTACTTAGAAATTCAGAGGCAAATAACTGAAAGAAAAAAACCAAACAACAAAAACAGCTGCAGGAGTTGCAAATGCTGGCTATATACCTGAAAAAATTGAAAGCAGGGACTCAAGCTGATATATGTATATGCATGTTCATCATAACATTGTTCACAGCAATCAAAGATTATGTCATGGGAGAATGGGTAACTAAAATGTGGTATATACATGCAATGGAATATTAGCTTTATAAAAAAAGAAGGGAATTCTGACACATGCTACAATATGGTTGAACCTTGAAGACATTATGTTAAGTGAAATAAGACAGTCATAAAGGGACAAATATTGTATGATTGCATTTATATGAGGTTCCTAAAGCAGTCAAATTCATAGAAACAGAGAGTAGAATGATGGTTGTTAGGGCTAGGAGTAAGGTGGAATGGGGCATTGTTGTTTAATGGGTACAGAGTTTAAGTTTGGGAAAATTTAAACGTTCTGGAAATAGATGCTGGTGATAGTTGGACAACAATGCGAAATGTACTTAATGCCACTGAACTCTGTACATAAAAATGGTTAGAATGGTAAATTATATATCTGTTACCACATTTGTTATATGTATATGTATAATTCCCATTCCCTCCAGAGAATGGGAATTGGCATGGGGAAGAGTAGATTGCAACTTTTCATGATATGCTTACAGAATTTTAATTTTTCAAAACTATGTAGGTGTGTGACTTTGCTTTAAAAAGCAGTTATTGATTTATGCAACTATGTATGTGAAAAAATTTACATTGGGCCCTAGCTGATTTGGTTTAGTGGATAGAGCGTCAACTTGTGGACTGAAGGATCCCAGGTTCGATTCAGGTCAAAGAGATATGCCCAGGTTGCGGGCTCAATCCCCAGTATGGGGCGTGTAGGAGGTAAAGGTCTCAGCAAAGCTGTTTATCTTATTATTTGGTCTTTTTTTATATAATTAAATTGAATGGTTTTTCTTTTCTAAAATATTTCTGTGGCTGATTACTTAGGTATGTATGTAGCCTTATTATAAAAATACTCTGAATTGAATTCTTAAAGGAGGAAAACAGCAAGCCAGTTAAATCTCAGGGAATTCCTACAGTGTGTCCAGCTTCACGATCCTCAAATGAAGCAACTTCCCCATACCATTCCCGACGAAGGATGAGGAAACTTCGAGATCATAATGTCCGAACTCCTTCTAACCTAGACATCCTAGAGCTCCACACAAGGGAGGTCCTCAGAAGATTAGAGATGTGTCCTTGGGAAGAGGCAAGTATTATGTTTCATGATGACAAAGAGAGACTTCGTTGTTCCTTAAAGTTCTTCAAACGGATACTCAAAGGAGAATAGTCTGACCAGTCTTGTTAGATTATCTAATCTTCCATTAGCATTGTATAGGGGTCAACAGTGCTTATGCCTGTAGAAGGGGGCAGTGCTTCAACTTTCTGGGCATCAGTGCAGAAGTAGGATGACTAGATCTCATTCATTTACTGACATGTTTATTGAGCATTTACCAAGGCCATGCTCTTACAGGCTCTAGAGAAGATGCCAGAGTGAGCACAACTTAAGTCCCTGCCTTTGTGTAGCTTCCGTCCTAGCTCAGGTTGGAAGGATAGGAGACAGATATCTATATCATAAAAGCCCTGTGGTTGTGACACTGTTACGACGTCATGACCACAACCTGTCACCAGGGAGGAGTCAGTCTGGGTCCTGCCGGTGCTGCGGGTTTGGGTCTTGTGCAATATCGCGTGCTGGGCCTCTAGTGTTAAAATAATACAATTTCAAATAATCATTATGAAGAAAGCCAAAATAATAGAGCAATAGAGTAAAGGGGCTTGGGATGGCTGCTACTTGAGCTAGGGTGGTCAGAAAGCTCTCAGGTGGTGACATCTGAACTGACACTTAAATAATGGGGAAAAGTTAGATGGATACACAGATCTGAGGAGAAGTATTGCTGGCAGAGGGAAAAGCAAGTGCAAAAAGCCTATCCCTCACCCAATAGCATCAGCATGAGTGACTGTTAGAATAAACCCATTAAAGTTTGAGAAATGCTTGACTAATGGACAAGGGGGCAGGCAGTAATCTGATCAATGTAGGGCCTTGTGAAACTTGGTAATGAGTTTGCAACGAGATCTGTATCATACATAATTTTACATCTTAAATACAGGATAGGCAACAATTTAAAATGGACAAAATAGAGGTATCTCTGAATTAAAATGTTTTAAAACTTAATACAGAAATTTTAACTTCAATATTTTAAATGGTATAGAATTTTTTTTATACTTTTTTAAAGATTTTGTTGTCCTAAACCTCCTTAACCCATAGCAATCTGGGAGAAGATTTAGCATGTTATGAAAGGTTCTGTTTATTATTAAAGAAACATTTTCCACAGAAAGGAAATATTCTGTATGTATTAAAACCAGTTATTGTATGCCTTTATGTCACATAGTGGCCTTTGTTCCTAGCGATAGCAATGTGGTGACCTGTAAGCTGCTGCCAGTGCTTGGTGGGAAGACTAGGGAGTAGGTCAAAGGTAGGGTAATCGGGAAGGACCAGCAGCTGGCACTTAAACAAGTCAGGGAAGGAGAGTCACTGTGCACTAGGGCAGTGCTCTCCAGCTCTCTGCAAGAGTGAAATGTCTTTGAATTCACTTTACGTAAGTTTTACATCCTACTTTATTGTGTGTTATTGTTAAAGGCCCTACAGAAAGACAAACCACATTCCGGCTTAGGCTTTGGGAACCATTTGGTTTTAGTGGCACACTGCTGCCTGTCTCCTGGCCTGGGTGGCTGCCTAGTCCAGTTTGGGATGCAGAGCTAAAGGAGGAGGTAGTGGCTTGACTTTATTCATTTAGTCCAGTGGGTATAGTTGAGTATGGAGATTAAGTAAGTTCTATTTTTATATTTTAGGACATCTTGAGCTCTAAACTGAATGGTAAATTCAACAAACATCTCCAGCCATCTTCTACCGTACCCGAATGGAGAGCAAAAGATAATGATCTACGATTACTGCTGACAAATGGAAGGATAATTAAGTATGTAAACCAGATCGAAGTATCCAACCGATTAGCTTTCAGGGGGTTCCCTCTGTTTACTGAATCCCCAGTCCATTTGTTGTTCAGCTAACCACATATGGAGCAAGTGGCTCAATTCTCCACTCTCTCTGTAAATTGAAGGGGGAGTGTACTGTTTGGCCGCACAAGTTGTACTATTTTTTGACTTATTTTTTCTTCTATATACAGAGACGAAAGACACCCCTTCGCAGATCAGAGTCTTTATACAGTAGACAGTGAAAATGAAGAGGATCAGAGAAGGACAAAAAAGGCAAAAGTGAAGATAGAAGAGAGTTCAGGAATAGAGGCAGTGGAGAATGAAGAATCGCAGAAACCCCTTAACAGTATGTTTGTTTTAATCATCATTGTAAAGGTCTCTTTATTACTAATGTGATAGCATGTGAAGTAACTTGCAAGTTCTTACATTTGTACTCTTTTGAGGAATCTGAACTATTTCTGAATAATGTATCCATTGGGAAAATACTGAATGTGAATGCCCAGAGAGATGTAGAGCCCAGGGAAGGCATTATTAATGATGAGGACATGTGCAAGTTAGTGACATGCTTATCTGGTGACAGTTTTTACAAGCGTCACACGAAAGCTCATGCTCTACTCCAAATAAAACAGTCCCAAGTTTAATGGGATTTCACAAATAATTTTAGCTAACATGTATATGGTTTTCAGAAGTAGGAGACATATATAATTGGTTGACCTAAAACTATTAGTAACCCATGTATTGTTTTTCTTGGCTGCCTGTTGACAAGAGGGCCTCTACTTGGCTGTTAATTGCTTATCATTAGTGTGACCAACAGTAATACCTCTTCCTCCTCAATTTTAAGGAGCAGTTAAATATTTTGGTATTTGACAAGTATGTGTTCCAGACAATTCACATTATTTAATCCAAAATTACCTTAATTCCTGCTAATTTCAGGTAAATGTGATATTGCTGTCGTTGGTAACTGCATTTGTTCACATGATGGGGAAAGTGGTTAATCAGTAGAATTCATCAAGCGGTAGTTATGAAGTAGTGCCCCAGGAAGAGAAAGGCAGTGCTAAGGCCCAGTCTATAAGATTGTTGAATTCACTACCTACTTGAATGCTTTTGTTATCTGTTGAGAGAAATAATGCAAAAGGGAAATTGAAAAGTTTCTTGTAGCTCATGTTAGTGTTGGAGGCTTTTTTCTGGAAAGAAATATTTTTAAAATTTTCAAATAAGGAATTTATAATTATGTTTAATAAATTCTAGAAATGTTTGTAGAATACACTTCAATTTGCATCTTGGTCAGTTGGGGAGAAAGTTCTTGGAGGAAGAATGAATGAAAAGAAAGGAGAATAGAACAGGAGTGACATAGACACAAAGCTGGATGGACTTTTAATACCTTCTCTTTGACTCTTACTTCTCAGGGTTTTTTACAAGTGTGAAGTCAGAACTCAGGAATCGATCATCAGAATATTCTGACATTTCTGATTCGGAAGACTCTGGACCTGATTGCACTGCGCTGGTATGCCCAAAGGCCCGTGCTGGTGCTATTGGGTGGAAAAATGAACACCCACTTTCCTTCCCAGTCTCTCTGACCTTTGTAGCACAGGCTCTTT
>NW_006300374.1:1625699-1628170 GCF_000327345.1 Myotis davidii
CATGCGAGCACGCGTGCATGCCACGCACACACACACACGTGTGTGACTGTTTACATTTGCTAAATGTAGCTTTATCTGATTTTGGAAATGGTGGAGGGAGATACTGTTCTTAGTTTCTCATATATCTCCTAGGTTTTATATTTCATTTTACCTTAAAGAAAACATGTCCTGTGTGTTTTTTACTACGGAATTATGTTATTATAGTTATGGAGATTTTCACTTTTTTGTATGAAATACAGGAATAATTTCATGATAATTAAGATTCTAACTTTCCCTAGACAGATAAAGTATTTTTTGTTAGTTTGTACAGTCTTGGTCAGATTTCTTATATAGTTTTTCTTTCATTTAATTATTTATTATTTCAGAAAAATAATTTTACCACTGAAGAGTCTGAAAGTTCAGGTGATGAAAAGAAACAAAAGATAACATCAAACTTTAAGGAGGAATCTAATGTGATGAGGAACTTTCTTCAAAAGAGCCAGAAAACATCTAGAAGTGAAATTCCAGTTAAAAGGTAGGTTTGCTGATGGTAGTATTTTCATGACATTCCTATACAATAAAAGCCTAAAATGCTGAGTGTCCAGTTGTCTGGTCATCCATTCAACCAATCAAAGCGTAATATGCTAATGATATGCTAAGACCACTCAACCACTAGCTATGATGTGCACTGACCACCAGGGGTCAGACAGTTGACCAGTCACTATGACATGCACTGACCACCAGGGGGCAGATGCTTTGACCAGTAGGTTAGCTTGCTGCTGGGCCGATCAGGACTGAGTGAGACAGGCCGGACATGCCCTGGAGCCCTCCCCACAGTCCCTTCCTGGCTGGCCAACCTCCCACGTCTCTCCCCAACCCCAATTGTGCACAGGTGGGGTCCCTCGGCCTGGCCTGTGCCCTCTTGCAATCTGGGACCCCTCAAGATGTCGGAGAGCCAGTTTTGGCCTGATTCTGCAGGCAAGGCCAAGGGACCCCACTGGTGCACGAATTTGTGCACCAAGCCTCTAGTGTGATATAAGGACATGAAAACATTTCTTTTAGTTTTAAAATTTACCAAAATGCCATTAGGCTAAATAGGCTCTTGTATTTTTGATTATCTGCTTTTTAGGGAATGTCCTACCTCGACGAGCACAGAGGAAGAAGCGATTCAGGGCATGCTCTCTATGGCAGGGTTGCACTATTCCACATGTTTACAAAGGCAGGTACAAAGCACAGGCTGCAGCAGTGAAAGAAACTCTCTCCAGGATCCCAGCAGCTGTCACAGCAGTAACCACGAGGTTAGGCAGCTGTACCGCTATGATAAACCAGTGGAATGTGGTAAGAAACATAAAAGTATCTCATGATCCCCAATGTAATAGCTCTATAATCCCAGTTGAAGTTAGAGATTATGAATAACTGTTTATTGCACATTTTTAGTTGGAAATGGTATTAAGCATATTGGCCAAAATATATGTAATGTTGACAAGTTATGTAAGGTGCAAGTATAAGAATTCAAAATGTAAATTAACTGGGACTGAGAGTCATGTTCACCAGCATAATTTTATCATTGCTATTAAACCATAGTGTTATTTCCCTTTTATAAGATGATTACAGTGGAAGGAATATTTGGTGCTTTATTTTATTATTATTATTATTGTTATTATTATTATTATTATTATTATTATTTGTTAATCCTCACCCAAGGATATTTTCTCCATTGATTTTTAGAGAAAATGGAGGGGAGGTGGAGTACAGGGAGAAAGAGAGAGAGGAATATCAATGTGAGAGAGGCAGATTGATTGGTTGCCTCCCAAATGTGTCCTGACTGGGGCCGAGGATTGAACCTGCAACCCGAATATGTGCCCTTGACGAGGAAGTGAACCCACAGCCCTTCAGTGTGTGGGCTGATGCTCGAACCACTTAGCAATACCAGCCAGGGCCTTTAAATGGCCTGCCAAGCTTGAACAATCACCCTTATTTTCTTTTGTAGGAGGGAAAATAAGTTTTGAACCTTCTGATTAGGGACATTCTCTCTTCAGCTTTAAAGGAAGAATTAGGAAAGAGGAAACTCAGTAGTAACATCAGTGATGCCACAGAGTGTTTTCTTCTCTGTGCCTTTAAGGGAAATTTTGTTTCCCTAAAAGTGGGAGGAGGACTGGGGAGAAGCTGGTATTTGTTGAAACCAAATGCCTATTACAACATTTATGTTTGTTCTCACGGAATTAAATGTCAACTATGTACCAGGAGTTTGACATTATTCCACTTAATTCTTTTTTCCCCCACAATATTCCCAGCTGTTTTATTTAGAAAACCCCAAACATAGAAATAACTGAAACCATAGACAGCTCAATAGTTAAAGTGGTCTCCATAGAATACAATATTTCCTAGAAATAAAAAATTAACTATTTACATAAACATTAGTGTTGAATCTCAAAATATCTGTGTAGCATGAAGGAAGCCAGTGTTTCCTAAAGAGAATTCACCTTATAGTG
>NW_006300374.1:1636540-1655735 GCF_000327345.1 Myotis davidii
GCATTTTGGGGAGCACTGCCCCCCCCAATTAAATCATCAGAGGTTTTCCCTGTACTGCAGGCTGCCTTCCCCCAGCCCCTTTTATTATTATTATTATTATTTGTTAATCCTCACCCAAGGATATTTTCTCCATTGATTTTTAGAGAAAATGGAGGGGAGGTGGAGTACAGGGAGAAAGAGAGAGAGGAATATCAATGTGAGAGAGGCAGATTGATTGGTTGCCTCCCAAATGTGTCCTGACTGGGGCCGAGGATTGAACCTGCAACCCGAATATGTGCCCTTGACGAGGAAGTGAACCCACAGCCCTTCAGTGTGTGGGCTGATGCTCGAACCACTTAGCAATACCAGCCAGGGCCTTTAAATGGCCTGCCAAGCTTGAACAATCACCCTTATTTTCTTTTGTAGGAGGGAAAATAAGTTTTGAACCTTCTGATTAGGGACATTCTCTCTTCAGCTTTAAAGGAAGAATTAGGAAAGAGGAAACTCAGTAGTAACATCAGTGATGCCACAGAGTGTTTTCTTCTCTGTGCCTTTAAGGGAAATTTTGTTTCCCTAAAAGTGGGAGGAGGACTGGGGAGAAGCTGGTATTTGTTGAAACCAAATGCCTATTACAACATTTATGTTTGTTCTCACGGAATTAAATGTCAACTATGTACCAGGAGTTTGACATTATTCCACTTAATTCTTTTTTCCCCCACAATATTCCCAGCTGTTTTATTTAGAAAACCCCAAACATAGAAATAACTGAAACCATAGACAGCTCAATAGTTAAAGTGGTCTCCATAGAATACAATATTTCCTAGAAATAAAAAATTAACTATTTACATAAACATTAGTGTTGAATCTCAAAATATCTGTGTAGCATGAAGGAAGCCAGTGTTTCCTAAAGAGAATTCACCTTATAGTGCCAATAAAATTATGAAAAATATGAACTATTCTATTGTAAAGGAAGGTGAATCAATGCCTGCATGGAGGACTGGGGAGGCAGAAAGCTGACAAAAGGACTGGAAGTAAATACAGGATGTGGCAACAGTAGGTTTAGAGTTGTTGGTATTGTCCACTTAATTCTTGAAACAACATTTTGTTGTAGGTAATATAACTTTACAGGTAAAGGAAATAGACTTAGTGAAGTTAACTTAACTTCCCCATACTTATATAATTAGTATTCATTGGTGTTGGAATTTGAACCAGGACTGTCTGATCCCTTTGCTTATTATCTAAGAGAAAACTGAAGTTTAGAGAGATTAATTTACCAAAAAATGCATTGGTAATGGGAGAACTAAAATTCAAATCTAGGTTTCTAGTCTGTCCTTTCATTTTGCTTCTCTATAATCTGTTTGGTCCCTTGAAAAGAAAGCTTCTGTGCAAATACTGCAAAATTCAGACAAACATATGCCTTTATTGTATATGGGAAAATATATCATTTTTAGACAGTGTGTATTGCACTTGGTTTTATATCTACAACAGATGGCCATAAAATTTTACTCTAGTCTTCCAGCATCTGGCATAAAACCTGCCATATAAAGACAGCCTTTGAGAAGATTGAAGGAATTAGCATGTAAGACAGTGAGCTGATGACTGTTTTGTTTTTGAAGGGGAAGAAATGTTGTAAACATATATGAATAAATATTTAAAGAATTAACATACTCAGTTTTTAATAAAATGCAACAAATTTGCTTTCAGTTTTAAGCATTTAGCAAACTTTGTTCTTTGAGATCAAGTTTGTGTGAAGATAATTGATTAAAACTTCTCTCTAGGGTACCATGTCAAGACTGAAGATCAGGACTTGAGGCGTTCCTCTTGGATTAAACAATTTGATACAACTTCCAGATTTAATCTTCAGGTATATTCAAGCTTTGAAACATTAAAAGGAGATTTAGAATTGTCGTTAACTCTCTTTTTGCTTTCCTTCCTTCCTTCTTTTTTTTTTTTAACTGCAGTTAGTTATCAACCATTAGATCTGGGAAGGTAAAAAATTACAATTAAAAGCACATTTGAACAACTATCCATTTTTAGAGATTCTGATATAATGACTAATGCAAAGCTCATGGATATACCGTGACCTGGAAAAGAATAGCTTATTCCAGGAAGTAGTTAAAAAATACTGGCTGCCAGTACCTTTTGGTGTGTCTAGTTAGAATGAAACATGAAAAGAAAGGAAAGTACTAGAGGATCTCTATTTGATCTCTGAAATTGTTTCTTGTACATTTTTAATTTATTTTTTTAAAAATTGTATTTATTATTTATTTATTTACCTACTTACGTTAATCCTCGCAGAGGATATTTTTCCATTGATTTTTAGGGAGAGTAGAAAAGAGAGGGAAAGACAGAGAGAAACATCTATGTGAGGGAAACACATTGATTGGTTGCCTCCTCCACGATCCCCGACCAGGGCCCGGACTGGGGAGGAGCTTGCAACCAAGGTATATGCCCTTGACTGGAATCCAACCTGGGACCCTTTAGTCCACAAGCTGACGCTCTATCCCAACCATGTCAAACTTGCGGCCTGTGGGCCATAAGTTTGACATGCTTGCTATCCACTGGGCCAAATCGGCTAGGGCTTGAACATTTTTAGATGCTTAATTTCTTTGAGAATTTGATGAGAGTTATAGATTCTCTTTCCAGAAAATGATCATCGTAAATGCTGACTTTTGCTTACATATTCTTATGATTTAGACACCAGACCACTCATTGACTCCAAATTAAGAACCCTTGCTCTGAGAGAGTTCACTTTATATATTTGGATCCCAGCATATTAATACTCATACCAAGCAAAATGAACCCCTTATAGCTTTTTAAAATTTCCTATTTTTAAATAAAAATATTTTTATTGATTTTAGAGAGAGAGGAAGGGAGAAGGGGAGAGAAAGAAACATGAATGTGAGAGGGAAACACTGATTGGCTGCTTCCTGCATGCCTCCTACTGGGAATTTAGCCCGTAGAATCCAACCAGTGACCTTTAGATTCACGGGACGACACTCAATCAACTGAACCACACCAGCCAAGGCCCAAAATAGCTTTTTTTAAAAAAATATATTTTATTAATTTTTTACAGAGAGGAAGGGAGAGAGATAGAGAGTTAGAAACATCGATGAGAGAGAAACATCGATCAGCTGCCTCCTGCACATCTCCTACTGGGGATGTGCCCGCAACCCAGGTACATGCCCTTGACCGGAATCGAACCTGGGACCCTTCCGTCCGCAGGCCGACGCTCTATCCACTGAGCCAAACCAGTTTTGGCCAAAATAGCCTTTTGAAAAAGACAAAATTTTACCAATAGTGCTAAGCAAGGAAAGTAATATGGCTTTTTGCTGCAAATCTTAGAAAATGACAGCCAAAGAAAGAATCAAAATTTTCATGTAGCAGATTGGGGTCCCTAAACCTCCTAGACTCCAAGCATACTCGTGAGTAATAGAATTATGGGTATTTTTTATTTTCTTTGTTTGGCTTATCCATATTTTCTAAATACTCACCAACCACTTTTACAATAAGAAAAGAAACCAATATGCCAGGTTATTTTTCAAGGCAGTTTTGTCTGTACAAGTTCTTTTAATAGAATAGTATCCTCCAGACTCAAAGATCAGGTAAGAAATCCCTTCACTGTTGTAATTCACTTATTCAGTGTATGATTTTATAGTGCCTCACTATAGCTGGTCATGAAGTTTATAATTTCACTATAGGATTCAGTATTAAAAGTAAGCTATTATTTAAATCTAACTGTTGTTTTTATAGTTGTCTTTGAAAATAAAGAAGATAGATGATTAGCATGATCATTTTGGAGACAATCATTTCTTTTGTTTATAATTGAGAGATATTTTAGAGGCATGTCAAATCATAGTTGTCTCTTCACGCTCAACCATATTTGTAAAATAATTTAAAGCAAGTCTATGCTTAATGCTGTTTTTAAAACTTACTTAATCATTACAGAATTGGAGATTCTAAGAAAGTAAGAAAGTAAGGTTAAAAAAGAGAATCAGAGATCCATTTTATATCTCACACCCACATAATTAAAGCTAATTTTGTGAAACATCACATCTGCAGTGTGCTCTGTCTTTTCAAGTTTGTCTTTTTCTTTCTCTGTTTAATTTTGGTCATGGCTCTCCCCATTGATTTCAAGACCCGTCAATCAGTTGCAGTGTTTGTTTTTTCCTTACAGTTCACTCAGTAATCTTAAGAGACTGAAGGAAAAATGGTTACAGAAAAAACAGACCTGAGACTTCAGGATCTAGGTTTGTTTTGTTTTTTAGTAACCAACTTAAATACAGTAGAGATGAACCCTACGGAAGTTACGTTCTAAAAAAGATAGCATATAACACAGTGAGAGATATATGGGAACTGTGCCATGCTGAGGAGGCAGTAGGACCACTTCTCCCATCTTGGCTTCCTTTCACAGCACATGCTCACTGGTTCAGGATGGCTTGTTGAAATTACATTCATTCTCCCTCCCTCCCCTTTCCTCCTCCCTCCGTCCTCCCTCTCAGTCTCTGCCTATCTTTGTCTCTTTCTGTCTCCCTCTCCCTCTTCCCTTCCCCCACTCTCCCCCTCCCCCCACCCATATATAATGCTTGCTTCTTGGGTTAAGTTATGATGCAGCTTCAAGACTTGAATCCTTCAGAGCTTTTAGCTTTTGGAATGAATGGGCTATCATGAAGGGTAGTCTTTTGTGGCCACTACATGTTAAGAAAACCAAAGTTCAGTAGTCTATTTTTTCTCTCTGTTGGCTTGGTAATGTATAGAGAGGTTGAAAACTTCACTTCTTTTAAAGGAACCTTAATAATTCAGCCTTATTTTCATTCTTTAGGATCCAAGTAGAGGCCATAAATATATCAAAAAGGAAGGTTCATCAGAAATCAGTCAAAAAGTACACAGTAGGAATTCTGTGGACAGCAGTGGCTCCAGCCCTCAGAATGGAAAGTACATGCAGAATTCAAGCTTGGTTTCAGGGGCATGCCAGATAAGTAATGGCAGTGTAAGCCCAGAAAGGCCAGTTGGTGAAACTTCCTTTTCAGTGCCCCTTCACCCCACCAAGAGACCTGCATCAAACCCACCACCTATCAGCAACCAGGCAACAAAAGGTAACTTTTGCACATTTGTAGGTTATGTATATTTTTGACTGTGTAAGATGGTGAGAGTGGCAGTTCTGATAGAGGCAGTATCTGTAGTCAAGTTGCTCACAGCCTGGTGCACTGTGGATACCACAGTGATAACAGTTTGTACAGGTTACTGTGGGAATAGCAGGATACTGAGTCACCTCTGAGGATCAGGAGTGGCTTTTGGGCGGAAGAGGTAGATCCTGAAAAAGATGGTAAGGGGTTAGTTAGCCCTGCCGAGTTGGGGAAGTGACATGATAGCATTGAAGGAAAGGAGCTACTGTGTGTGACCCATGGTACAAAGGTGAGAAATAGCACGTCAGTCCATTTTGTTGCTGAACACAGTTTGTTGCAGAATATCGTAAGAGCTCATGCTGAAGAGATGGGTGGGGATCAGACTGTGTCAGGGCCACCCAAGTCCTGTGAAGGAGGTTGGCCTTTATCCCTCACGAGCGGAGACGGCAGGGATTAAACAGTAGAATTCCAGGAGTGTGACTTTGCCCATTCAGAACACCTGGAAGGCTTGCTCACCACAGAGCCCTCCCTTTAAATCTTCCAGGTCCTGGGTGCCAAGTATGATTTGCATCGTTACTTACACTGCTATTGCTGTTTTATAGGTAAACGTCCAAAAAAAGGAATGGCAACAGCCAAACAACGCCTTGGGAAGATCCTTAAGTTGAACAGAAATGGCCATGCACGTTTCTTTGTGTGACGGAGCTGCTGTTGGGATCACTCTTCCCTTTGGAGACCAGTCTCGGGGGTGTGGGAGCCTGGAGCTTCCGCCATGCATGTCCAGTAGAGAACACTGCCTGGAGAACAAAATGAACCTGATGCTGCATTTTCACTGTGCCACACCCACTCAGCAATAACCATTTTGGACCTGGTGGGGGAGAGGAAGAAGGAGGGTAGAACCTTAAAAGGAGACCTTGAACTGAAAAGGGTCTCTTGTCAGGGCTTGAATTTCATTTTGTTGTTGGTAGTGTCTTGATTTATTTTCAGTGGTAAAGAATTATCAATAATTTATTTAACAGATTTTTTTAAAAGTTAACAGCTTTTAAATTCTTTCTTTTTTAAAGCTATTTATTTGGAAGATTTCTGGAGAAATATCTCACTAATTTAGATTTAAGAATGTGAAGGTTTTTAAATTATTTTTGATAGTGTGTGTGTTACATGTGGGGAAGAGCCACAGTAACAGTAACTAGTCTGGACTCTTAAATTTGATATTCAGGTTAAAGTCTTAAACAGGGATTTGATGCATTAATTATTTTAAATTAAGATGTATATGGAAATCATTTTATTTTATATATTTCATGTTTTTTATAAGCTATTAGCTTCGCTTTTGCTAACATCCAAGGTGCATACTGTTATCCAGGTTGATGACCTTATATCCCACCTTCCCCCTCTGCACTTCCAGCTTTTGTGATGATACAAGACTCTTCTCTTTGCAGGGAAACACTTTCATAGCTGATGTGTTAGACCTACATATAAAAGACCCCAACATTTCTCATTTAGTTTGACATTGCAATTTTTTCCTAAATATAACAAAGGCTTCTTGCATTTTCATTTTTGCTGATGACCTGGGTTCCAAAGAGAACAGCTTTAATATCTTTTTCCTATTTGTGGAAAAAGTATTATAAGTTTGATTAAATTGTCATACTTCTAGTTTTTCAAATGCATTTGTAACTACAGAGGGCCTTCTTCATACTGCTGGTATTAGAGGGCAGGACCAACACCTGCCACAAAGGTTATATTTTATGACGCTTTTATTCTGTGTACCTAATTTGTTGGGAAATAAGATTTGACTTAGTTGTTCAACTCTTCATAATAAGCCGTAACATAATAGGACTATACTATATTAATTGTGTAGAAGCAAGCATGTTGGAGTAGACCTTTTGCAGGGATGTGTGTGTGTGTGTGTGTGTGTGTGTGTGTGTGTTTAGTTTTTATTTCTTAACCTTCTAAAGAATTATTTAAGACATGGATTTGAAGTAAAATGGGTGCTTCTTGTAGTTTCTTCCATCTATCCTAACTTAGCCAGTGCATATTGAGGTTAAGTATCTGATTGAGCTTTAAAGTAATCATATATCTCTTTTATGCACAATTTTTACTAAATGCCAGCTAATAATAGCTAATATTTCCCCCTACCCCTCTTGGCTTAAAAATAAGTAATTTCAAGGCTGGGGTGAGGTGGGGTTGAGATATTTCCAATGCTGACAGGAGAGCATTATATAAGTTCCTACAAAGAAAATATAGGCAAATAAGATCAAATTTATTTTTATGAAGAAGAAATATGGCCATATTATGGATATCCTTTTATTTACTGAGCCAAGGTAGCAGAACTTTCTCTTCTATATTAAGTATCATGTGCAGTGCTAAGAAAAAGAAATCGGTACCATCCTCCTCCATGGTTGCATTCAAATGTGTATTTTCAAAGAGAGAGATTTCTTACTCTGTCTTCATTCCAATATTTCATGGAATAAATATGAAGTAGCTTATGAATTAGCCTTTTTGACCCAAGTGACTGAATCAAAGTCTGGATCTTACCTGGTGTCAGGAAGGATTTTGTGGAAATACTAAATGCCTATAAGTGGCCTACTTAAATTCTTCACAATGCCAAAACTAGTTAAGAGATGGGCATGGTTAGTCATTTGATGGATGATTAGATTTGAAAAATGTAAAAATTTGGGTTTGACTGTGCCACCTTCCCACACAGTATATTACTGTGATGTTTTGGTTTTCTGTAGACATCATTTTAGTGTTTATAGAACATGTTTTTGTTTAAGAAATAAGAGCTATATATATATTTTTTCAGTTACATCATGATCTGGGTTCTTTTTTTATGTTCTTCTCACAGCTCTAAGTGTTTTTAATTACCTGAATTTTTTTCTTTAACTATAAAAATTAAAATAAAACAATTTCTTTTTATGAGTTAAAATTGTGGCCAGTATCCACCCTGTGTACTTAGGCCGGTAAATACTTATTTTAAGTAGACAGTATGTGGAACTTTTAAGTGAAGGTACTGTGGAATCATTTTTGGCAATTTTAGCCCGTTAACTGGCTAAGTTAAAAAAAAAACTTTCAGCAGGGTCGTAAATATAACCACTACTCAGAACACATGTATCTTCTTCTGAATTGGTGCAGATTCAGCCACTGGTCCAGGGACTCTCCTAGTCTTACAGAGTTACTGGCTCTGATGCATCCATCCCCTGTAGCTCGGAAATGACTGAACCTTGAGGTAACTGCAGCCAGTATATGGACTTAACTGTAACAGACAACCTTGTGTTTTTCCCTTGGTCTCATTATAAACAATACTACTGCACAGATACTATGACTTAGGAAGACAGCAGTGGTGGCATTTAGCTAGTTATAAGCAAATAGAAATATGTAAAGCAGAATTATGGTTAAATGTATGCATTTTTAATTATAGTAGTAGATAATTTTCCTGTATTGATTCAAGTAACTTCTGTTAACCTAGTATCCACTGTACTGTAATTCATAATGTCACATAATATAATGCTCTCCAGTATTGATTAATGTTGTAAACAGTACAAAGCTGGCATTTATAATAGTTTTGTATCCTAGAAATACATTGAACTTCATAAGCATCAGTTAATTTTTAAAGCATACAAAATTGAAAATTCTGACTGAAATCATCTTATAAACTCAGAAAACAAGGCCATCTTTATTACTACTTACTTAGCTTGAATACTGTTCTGTTTTTTAATAATCCCAATTATTGCCTTTTAAATGAACTCTACTGTATTTATTCTTATGAGATCAGCAGGTATTTATCAAACACCTACTATGTGCCCAGCACTACATAGTACTGTGGGGAAGTGTAAAGTTGAAATGTGGTCTCTGCCTTTGAAGGTATCTTCGTCAGGAAATAAGCAGTGTTATTTTTACTTCTAAGCAAACATAAAAAGAGAGAGCCCATTTATTTAAAAAAGCATTAACTTCATTTGTTTCAATTGAGATATACTATGCTATATAGAAGTGGAAGTAATTTTTAAAATTTAAAAAACATTTCAGAAATTAACAATTTAATGTTGGCAGTAGAGGGTCATGGTTTACTATGAAAGAGAGCAGACAACTTGGATTTTTGCCCAGGTTCTGCCATTTTTATGTCAGCTGTGTGACCTTGAGTACGTTGCTTATTCTTACTGCATCTTAGTTTTCTCGTTTGTTAGTTTGGATAAAAATGCAGTTAACAAATACATGGAAAAGTGTTTCTTAATCTATTAACACTTCATACTTGCAGTTAATTTATCATTATTTAAGTTGCCACTGATAATGAATGCACATTTTTATGCATTTTAAATTTAAACTGTTATTACTCATAAAATTTGTTTTATGTCAAATCTATGCCCAAAACATGCTACCTAAAAAACCTGAAGAGTCTCTAACAAGGTGCTGAATTAAAATTAAAATTAGTGCTTGAAGTGAAAGAAAAGTGAAATAGTTTATGGATAAGAGTGATACTGTTTATCCTCAAATAAGTAATGTTTATCCTCAAGTAATCATTAGGATGACTTAAGGAAAGATTCTTTCTGCTTGTTTCAAGAGATGCTTTCTATAGTAACTCCCCCAAGAGCTCCTGAATCACCGTGCCACCCGGTACACCACTGCCAGAAGTAACTATTGCAGTGTATCAGCATTTTACGATTTCACATGGAGATGAAGGCTTAATAATGTCAATCTGAAAATTTTTCAAAAATTCATTTTTTTTTCTCATTAAATATTAAGCAGTTGCTCCCTCCAAAAAGAAAAGCTAAAGATCACCAGTTGTTTCTGGATGCCCTAGACCTGTATCTAAAGCAATCTTGAGAAGGTTGAGCATCAGGTCATTAGGAAAAATGTGTTACCGGTAAATAAAGAAGACAAATGGAACCCAAATAGGGCAGTGATTTGCCTGGGCTCATAGTAGATTCTAGATCTAGACCTCTGGTACCTTGCTTCCTACCACAGCAATGCTGTGCAGCCTCTGCTTGTCCTGGGGGTGATGTTGATACGCTTGCTAGAAGCCAGATGGAAAGAAAGGAGAAGTAATATACTCACTACATTGCTGTTGGACTAAAGTAATTTTGATACTATAGCCTTACTAAAAACCCTGCCCTTATTTTTATTTGTTCTTCAGTGAAAATCATGACATAAAAGTCAAATCTTTTATATCCCTTACATTAAATTTTTAATAATTAAGGTCATTAAGAAGCAAATGCCTATTTCCAAAGCAATTAGCTTATCATATTTGACTGTGGTTTTACTCTTTTATACTATTTTTCTCCTCTTTAATGGGTAGGGAAAAGAATGCTTATTTATCTGCATTCTACCCCGTAGAGTCTCCCTCTCACCCATGGTGCCCTCTCTAGCGTCCTAAAGCTTTGTCTTAACAAGTGCAACATTAAATTTTTGTTAAAACCCTTTCAGAACTATATTCAGTGATTCTTCCAACAAGTTGATCTGTTCTGCACTATTTCACTAATAAACCCTGGCTACCACGTAGCCCTTGACCTCCAAGTAGCTTACCTATGCAAGACCTGTGACATTCTGAACTCACGTTTCCTTGTTTCAGAAAGCAGTCCTAAGTGGAACTTAATCATAACAATAAACCTTGCCTCCACTTACTTTTATTTTGGCCATTTCCTTTTTAAAATGCCAGCTATTTTCCCCCAAGGTATTTCACCAAAACAATGATCGTAAGTGCTGAAATATATAATATCTTGCAGGAATGAAATAACCAAGACATACTTTTATATTCCTGTGGTAGTTGGTTGGTAACAGTTACCATTATTAAGTGGAATATATAGTGAGGAATTAATTCCTTAATTCCTTGCCTAGAATCATTTCTTCCCTCAAAGATTCATACATAATCTTTTATTTTTACAAAGCATACATATAACTTCCACATTATAGTCAGGGACCTGAGGTGTCACTTGCTAAGTGAACCCCAGGTTATTTTATATTGCAAAAGAAACCTAAACCAAACTAAGGGCCTTACATTTATGGTTAGACTGAATCAAAAGCTATAACCTCAATTTTTCCCAAAATAGCTTCTGACTGCAAACGCGTCATGCAGTTGTTAGGTATGAAATAGCACTGATCAGGAAATGCATGTGCAACTTCGCAGACTGTATTTCCTTCCGAAAAGACTTTTCTACTTTTAATATAAATTAAGCCATAATAGTTACATGCTGTGGAAAGAGGGTGAAAGGTTCATTTGAAGAGATTATATAATATGAATTTTCACATTTACTGTGAAATGTCTAACTTTTCCAGTGCTTCAGCAGGTTTGTTTGTTTTTTTGAGGGGGTAGAGGGAGGTGATAGGGTGGGGTAGTATTGATTTTAGAGATTTCAAATCTGTGAAATTTGAAAAGGGGACAGTTGTTGGCTATGGTATTTATTAGTTTTGTAGTAATGTTTTGCTAGCCTGACTGACTTTCCTTAACTAATTTTTATGCCCATGGTCCAAGGAGACTGGTACCCTTTCTTGTTTGGGGTGTCCGCGGAGTAGTGTCTTGTCTGTTTGTATAGGCAGTCAGTGTGTGTATGCACATGTGTGTCCTTTGAATACAGAAGCACACTGTGTGACTACAGAGTGGGGTGTGGCTGGGAAACGGGATGCTGAAGCTTTAAAGAGCATTTTTTTTTTTTGACTCTTAACAGTATTTCCCATCTTTTGCCTGCAGGCAGGGAAAGTGTACAGTATTTATTTTGCTTCTGTTTTAAATTTGTAAGTCTTTAAATAGTTTAATTGGTTATTAGAGGGGAGGACAAGTGACTTGTTTAAAGTTGTATTTGGTATTCTTTTCAATTTCTGTATTTTAAAATATTGAAATCAAAATTGTATTACTTCTGTTTTGATTTTTTTAGTGCTGGGTGTATTTTTGGCTCATTTTGTTTGAAAGTATAAATGTTGAAAATTGTATAAAATGTGTCTTTGAAAGAAAAAAAATTGAATTCTATATCCAATTCTGGTTTTCTGTTCTGTTTTTCTGCTTATTGATTCATGGGAGAATTATTGGAGTATGTGAAAAACTGTATCAAACTTAGGCTTCTTAGTATTTCTGAAGATTCAAATGTGCAGAGTAATGTGTCATTTTATTAGATGTATTGCTGGGGAAGCAATTAGTGAAAGAGAGGAAAAATGACAAAAGGGTAATTAGTTGGCAAGATGAGGCTACGCTATGGCCATGGATGCTGGTGCTACTGGGGGACACTTAAAAGCATTTGTTGTCCCCAGCCTGGGCACCCCAAAATACTTCTTGAGCACCTGCAGTATACCAGGCATTGTCTAGCACTGGAGCTACAGGAGTAAGATCAAGCCCCAGGCCTGCAGGAGCCTGTGATAGATGCGAAAGGAGGGGAGATCGAGGGGTTGCTGTGACCCGGCTGCCTAAGGGGGTGGGAGTGGAAGTGTGAGTTCAGTGAGATCAGTCCATCGTGGACATAGTGCTTTTAAGGGTGTGAGAGCCCAGTCTGGGATGAGCTGAGCTTAACTTGGGCCCAGGAGAGGAGCCAGGGACCAAGGAGGAAGGAGCACCGGGGGCAGCACTTCAGGGCAGAAGAAGAGCCTGGGAGGGGCAGGAAATGGTAGGAGGATCTGCTCTGGAGGAGCCCGAATGCAGATTGATGGAAACCAAGGCACTGAAGGACCCACGGCCTCGGCTCTTCCTGTACTAATACCTGCAAGAGAGTAGGTGGTCCAGAGTGCACCCACTTAAAGCCACCTCAACAGCTGTTACAAGAGTGGTGCCCAAAGCACGTTCACACCTCCTCTGTCTCACTGGCCTGTTTATTGCAGCTGATTGAAAACAGTCTGAATAAATCTGTTCTTTTATACAAGTCCACATGCCATCTGTGAACCTGTGGAATGTTTGCCCTTCCTCTAGTTTGCATGTTAGCAAGTAATTACCAGGACCAACACTCCTTTGATCTTTAGCTGACCTTTGTGTTTCCACGAAGCAGTGAGACTGTGGAAAGTGGGGTGTTACCCACCCCTCATTTTAGAGTGGGAAGAATTGGGTGCTATGTTGCAGACAGGCTTTTGAATAGAAACCCTCATTGTCTTTATTTTCCATTTGAGTACTTGCAGTGCACAAGGCATATTTTCATTTCTTCCTCACAGCCCAGCGAGGTAGGTGCTATACTCCCCATCCTGCAGATGAAACTGAGGCCAGAGATAGTAACTGACATGTGCCACGTTCACACTGCTAAAAAGTAGAACTGAGATTTTAATCAAAAGCCTAACTCTAAAGGCCACATCATTTTTTATGAATTGTTTTTCTCTAATTATTTTTTAAATTTTATTTCCTTTGTTTTTCCTCATCACCTTTTATCCACGCCCCCATACACTCGTCCACCTCCACTGCCACCCCAATCACCACACTGTTGTCCATGTCTGTAAGTTCTTTTTTTTTTCTTTTTTACTCAATCTCCCCCAACATCCCTCTTTCCACCAGAGCTGTCTGCCTGCTCTCTCTGAGTCTAATTGTATTTTACTTTCAATTATTAAAAAGGAATAGATTGGTCTTTAGGAATGATTTGTATTCTAAAAGTTTTCTTATAGGCAACCATTTTGGACTGAAAATAATCTTTTTACAGAAGTTTTCTATCATTCAAAGTTTGAGTCCTTTTCCTAGGGGCTGGGTACAGATGAAAGCATGCTGTTTATCTTCTAGGATCCCACCTTCTAGTGAAGAATGAACTGTATACAAGGGACAGGTGATACTCTTGAATCCATGAACCTAACATGAATTCCCAAAGTCCCAGAGTTAGGCCGTGCGTACTGCACCCCTTCCACTGGACATGGCCCTGCAGGACGGCACAGCCGTCTACCACTGCCCTTCCCACACTGCAACCTCTCCGGGCATCATTTCCTGCCCCTCAGCTCTGGTAAAAGGGTCATCCCAGATACGGAAGGAGAAAGAAGTCCATATTTCTCTCTCTTTTTTTAATATATTTTATTGATATTTTACAGAGAGGAAGGGAGAGGGATAGAGAGTTAGAAACATCGATGAGAGAGAAACATCGATCAGCTGCCTCCTGCACACCTCCTACTGGGGATGTGCCGACAACCAAGGTACATGCCCTTGACCGGAATCGAACCTGGGACCCTTCAGTCTGCAGGCTGATGCTCTATCCACTGAGCCAAACCAGTTAGGGCTCTCTTTCTTTCTATATCTCTGTATATCTCCCCCAACTACTCAGGAGGTCACTTAGGGCACAGCCTTCAATAGTCTATAACAACCACAGCAGTGATTCTCCCAAAGTCTGACTTAAGAATAAAAGTTGAGAATAAAAAAGTCAATTACCATATTGGAGGTTTTGCCAATGGGAGGCAAAGCTGTGCTTACTCTCTTTGGTCTGGGGGCTAACTACTAGTGTTAGTTTGCTAGGCCTGCTATAACAAAGTACCACAGATTGCGTGGCTTAAACAACAGATTTGTTTTTTTATCCCTCTCGAGGTTAGAAGTTGGAGACTTAGGTGTTAGCAGGGTTGATTCTGTTTGGGGGGGGGCATAAAAGAAGGATCCATTCCAAGCCTCTCCTCAACTTACAGATGGCCATCATATCCGTGTCTCTCACATCATCTTCCCTCTCAGTACGTGTCGGTGTCTGTGTCCAAATTTACCCCTTTTGTAAAGACACCAGCCATACTGTATTCAGGCTCACCCTAATTACCTCCCTCCCCCCCTTTTTTTAGTTAATCCTTACCCGAGGATATTTTTTCCATTGATTTTTAGAGAGAGTGAAACGGAGGGGGGGCGTTGGGGGGGGTTGGGGGGTGACAGAAAGAGAGAAACATCAATGTGAGAGACACATAGATTGGTTGCCTCCCGAATTTGCCCAGACTTGAGCCAGGAATCGAACCAGAGACCCTTCCATGTTTGTGCTGACGTTCTGACCACCTGACAACACTGGCCAAGGCATAAACTCATTTTAATTGAATTATCTCTTAAAAGACCCTATACCCCAAAATGTTTATATTCTGAGCTATAGGTTAGGACTTCCAACATATGAACTTTGAGGGGAGACTCAATTCAATCCATAACACTACTGGATCAACTCATACATATACAAATAATAACTCTCAGTGAGTCAAATTTATAAATCCATGTTTTGTTTTGTTTTTAAATCCTTACCCGAGGAGTGAGGATATTTTTTCCATTGATTTTTTTAGAGAGAGTGGAAGAAAGGGGGGAGGGGGAAAAAGAGAGAGGAGGGAGACATTGATGTGTGAGAGAGAGATCAATTGGTTGCCTCCTGTACACACCCCAAATGAGGGCAAGAACCGGACCTGCAACCAAGGTATGTGCCAGGAATCTGTGACCCTCTGGTACATAGGCCGACACTCTAACCACTAAGCCATGCTGGCCAGGGCAAGTTTATAAATCCATGTTTAAAAATAAATCCTTGCTGATGGGCTAGTCTGCCTGTTGCAGGGGGTCACCTGCCTAAGGGCTATGCTATGGGTGCATCCCAGATCAATAAAAGCTTGGTGAGGCCTGAGAAGGGGGGGGGGGGAGTCCTTCCCCTTGAGTTGGACTTACTCGCCTGGTCCCCCAATATCCCAAATTATCTCTTGTCTTTTCATATTCATTTGTGTGTGGCTCTGCTTCCAGTTCCTGAACCCTGACCCACGCAGGATGTGGGAAGGAAACACACAACAAAAAGTACTTTATTTAAAGTAATGTCCATCGCTAGCTACACATTTCCCCCTTCTTTCAGGTAATTTGTGGAACTGTCCCAATAGAATTTTTCTTGTTTTGAGGCAAACCAGAGACCCAATTTTCCACTTCTTCATACGTTTTGAAGTGCTGCTCAGAAAGTGCGTGTGCCATTGATCAGAACAAGTGGTAATCTGAAGGAGAAAGGTCTGGTGAATACGGTGGGTGGGTTAGTACTTCCCTTTTAACACTTCTTTAACTGGTTTTGAAGTATGTGATGATGCGTTATCATGAAGCAAAAATACTTTGCCGATTCTTCTGGCCCATTCCGGTCGTTTTACGATCAAAGTGTGGTTCAAATTGATTGTTTGTTGTCGGTAACGATCAGTATTAATGGTTTCACTTGGTTTTAGAAGCTCATAATACACCACACTTTCTAGAGCCCAACAAACGCAAAGCATTGTCTTCTTTCCAAAGCGATTTGGCCTTGCAGTCAATGTTGATGGTTGACCTGGATCAACCCATGATTTTGTGCGTTTGGGATTCTCAAATCCACTTTTCATCGCCAGTCACAATTCAATGCAAAAAAGACTTTCTTTTGTGCCGTTGAAGCAACATTTTACTGATGACTTTTTGGTTTTCCATTTGTCTTTCGTTCAGTTGATGTGTCACCCATTTTCCTTCCTTTAAATCTTTCCCATTGCTTGTAAATGATCAGAAATTGTTTGCTGAGTTGTTCTGCAAGTTGTTTTTGCATTTGACACGAATCTTCATCCAATAATGCTTGGAACTGTTGGTCCTCAAACTTTTTCGTTTGACCTGGATGTTCTTTGTCATTTACATAGATATTATCACTTTTAAAGTGTTTAAACCAGCGTCACAAGTATCTTGAGATGGAGCACGTTCACCATAAGCTTCCTGGAAGTATACGATAACTTTTTCTTTAAAATAAAGTAATGAATTAAAACTTCCTGCAAATGCTTTTTGTTGGCACGCAATTCAACATTTTTTTTAACATATTTTATTGATGAGAGGGAAACATCGATCAGCTGCCTCCTGCACACTCCCCACTGGAGATGTGCCCGCAATCAAGGTACTTGCCCTTGACCGGAATCTAACCCGGTACCTTTCAGTCCACAGGCCGACGCTCTATCCACTGAGCCAAACCGGTTACGGTGAGATTTGACATTTTTAAGCGTAAAAATATCTATGATGTTAAAACCTTCAGCAAATTTGACATATGAAATTTTGAAGCTTGCTGTCATACAACAAAATAGCATACATATCAAATAGCATATATATCAACATATGTGTAACTCCATCTATTGAAAAAAAATCCGATTTATCAACCGGTACACCTGGTAAACAAGTATTCTTTTTGTTGTCTATTTAGTGCATGTTTTTTTAAAAATATATTTTATTGATTTTTTACAGAGAGGAAGGGAGAAGGATAGAGAGTTAGATCAATGAGAGAAACATCGATGAACTGCCTCCTGCACACCCCCTACTGGGGATGTGCTCGCAACCAAGGTACATGCCCTTGACTGGAATCGAACCTGGGACCTTTCAGTCCTCAGGCTGACACTCTATCCACTGAGCCAAACCGGTTAGAGCCATGTTTTTTACATTTTGGTGCTTTTTGTTGGTTATTTCACTGTTTAAAATGATTGTGCTGAAGGGCTGGCTTGTGTTTCTAAGAGCAAGCAGGCTCTGCTGTGCCTGTGGGGAAAATCCCTAGGTTAGGTAAGCTTGGTTCAGGCATGGGCTATAGTGATGTGGGCTGTAAGTTCAATGTTAATGAATCAAGAAAATACACTGGCATCTTTAAAGAACAACAAACATCCCGGGTTTTGGCACCAAAAATGAAAAATCAGACAGAGGCCGAAAACCAGGACTACAGGCTTTATTAGAGAAGGACCTGCCAGCTGTCTCACAAGGGGAGAACAGCAGCACTGCAGGGGTGAGCACGCCTTTTGAGGGGCAGAATGGGAAGGGGTGGGGGCTTAGTGTACTCGCCTTTTGAGGGGCAGAATGGGGAGGGGTGGGGGCTTAGTGTACTCGGCGCACTCTGATTGGTGGCTTACTGTATGGTCCATATAGGACAGGACTTAGGGTATTTGGCAGGTGTGATCTAATGTATAGTCCATATAAGGTACATGGTTAGTCACTCAGCTATTTCCCAGCTGCAGGTTATGTCATACTCCGCCCACCAGTTGGGGAAAGGGAGGATCTATCAGTTGTGCAATAACCCAAATCCCAAAAATGTGAGCAGAGGCTCACAGGAACTTAGCCCTGTACTCCCCCTAGAAGCAATGATTTCATATTCTCTAATTCAGTGTTCATGGTGACTTTATAGAATATAACTACCAGGAATAATGAGAATCCATTGTGGGGGTGCGGGTGGCCTTCTAGATTCTAAGAAAGAAGTTGGAGCTTTGCAAAAGCCCCAATGGACATCTCATTGTTCAGCTTTTAAGTTGGTTTTTTTTTTTGGTTAATTTGGGCTGTCAGTCTTCAAGGCAGCTGGGGAGGTGGCGGCGGCAGGACTGGAGTAAATTAGAATGCTACAAAGCTTGATGTTCCTACTCAGATTAGCTGTTTTTCTTGACTAAATGCTAAATGACCCATTGCTGCAAGATGGGTTAATTTACAGAATTCTGAAAGCATTCATTCTGACCTTTTTTTTTTTTTTTTTTTTTTCCAAACTGTTATCCATTGCCTCCAGCAGCCAGGACATAAAAGCATTCAAATGGTAAACAACCTATGGAGAGAAGCCATTAGGATTGGGCTAGTCCGAGTGAAGTGGGGTAAAGACCAGCCTTTTTCGGAAGTCTTCCAGAGGACCTCCAGACAGTTCAAATCATGACTTACTTGGGACCCAGGCTTTGAAAGAGCTCCCATCTGTTATGCTGTCTGCTACAGGTACCAGGAGGGTCGGTTGTTAGTCTTTTTTTCTTTTTTAAAAAAGTTATCTTTATTGTTGAATGTATTACAGATGCCCCCCCCCCTCCAGTGACCCTCCTGAATCCCACTCCCCCACCCCCCAGACCTCCAGGCACTATGGTCTGTGCCCAAGGTTATGCATACAGTACATGCATATAAATTGTGTGGTTAATCTCCCCCCACACCCCACTTCCCTCAGAGATGTCTCAGCCTGGTTCATGCTTCCACGTCTCTGGATCTATTCTGTTCGTCAGTTTATTTTGTTAATTTGGGCTGTCAGTCTTCAAGGCAGCTGGGGAGGTGGCGGCGGCAGGACTGGAGTAAATTAGAATGCTACAAAGCTTGATGTTCCTACTCAGATTAGCTGTTTTTCTTGACTAAATGCTAAATGACCCATTGCTGCAAGATGGGTTAATTTACAGAATTCTGAAAGCATTCATTCTGACCTTTTTTTTTTTTTTTTTTTTTTCCAGTTTTTTATTTTTTTTACGGG
>NW_006300374.1:1655745-1656808 GCF_000327345.1 Myotis davidii
AGTTTTTCATTGCTTGTACGGAAGGGCAAATTTTATGAGGTCTTCACTCCAGCATTTTCACTGACATCACCCTTCCTTTAAGAAAAATGTTATTTTATTGTACAACATTAAACCACAACTTAAAAAAATAAATTAAAATTTTAAAAGAACTTTCCCACACAAATTGAAAAGAAAAAATCCAAAGGAAAATTGCTCCTCATCCCATCCCCTAATTAATTCATTTTCATTTGTCCATGTTACTGTCTACTCTTCTTCCAGACATAGATTCTGACATTTTTGTTGATACTTTTATAAATAGAACTTTATGTTCAAGTTAACATAATACTGTGATTTCCCCACCATCTTTCCACCTCTCATCTTCCTTTCCCCCACTTTCCAGGTCCCGCCCGCTGCCCGCTCCCCGTGTGGAGGGAACGGCGGCGCTCGCTGTCCTGGCCGCCGCCGGCTTAAGGCAAACACCGGCGGCCTGCGCTCAGCAGCTCTGTCGTGGCCACTGAGTGCGCCCGCTTCCTCCTCCCGGAGGGCTCGTGGCCGCCTCGGTCGGCAGACGGAGATGTGACACGAGGTTGTGCACGCCGTCTACCGTGTGGGAAACGACCCACCTTGTGCCCACTCCCCTCCCCAAACATTTGGCTACGTAACCTGGGTGCTGTTCCTTTTAGTTCTAGAAGATTCTGAGGAAGGGTCGCCAGGTCAAAGGTCATACACATGGAAAATGTAAGTAGCTATTTCTATCCTCAACGTGTCCCTGTGCTCGGAAAGGTGTCCCACGACTTGTTCACGCTCCACTCAGAAAGGGTGCGGAGACACGTAACGGCTTTTTAAAGTAATGTATCCTCTGATGTTTAAAATGACGATTTCGCTGCCAAAACTGAGGAGAAAGGAACACTACAGCTGCTCTCGTCCCTGCCCTTGGGTGATAGTTGTGCCTGGGGCTGCGAGCTGGTTCACGGGCGAACCACGGATCCCTCTGGGCGGCTTGCCAGGTCCCGGACTTCCCAGGGGCCGTCGCAGCCTCGCAGGGGACGTCGGAGCCTCACGCAGCCCCCCAGGGGGCGTCGCG
>NW_006300374.1:1658354-1670618 GCF_000327345.1 Myotis davidii
TCTCTCAGGTGGATGGACTCGGTTTGGGCTAAGAGTTTGGACCTCACCCTGAAGGTGATAGGAGCCTGTGAAATGGCAGGAGAGAGCATCCACCAGGTCTGCATTTTAGGAAGGTGTATCTGTGTGTGGATGCTGATTTACAGGAGAATGCGATGGGGACCTGATTGGAAATTAGTTCATTTATCTGAAAAAATTCGTTCCTTCCTCCCTTCCTTCTTTCTTTTTCTTTTTCTGGTTTAACACAGTAGACATTACTCTGGCTCATATCAGGCCCAATAGCCAGTGTGGGGTAGGGCCCTTGATCTATGCAGCCATTGGGGAACCCATGCCCGCTGACCTGGACTTTGCCCTCCTCACAGGGGTTCTCAACCTGTGGGTCGCGACCCCTTTGGCGGTCGAACGACCCTTTCACAGGGGTCGCCTAAGACTATCCTGCATGTCAGATATTTACATTACAATTCATAACAGCAACATTACAGTTATGAAGTAGCAACGAAAATAATTTTATGGTTGGGTCACAACAAGAGGAACTGTATTTAAAGGGCCAGAAGGTTGAGAACCACTGCTTCTGGGTATGAGGTTCCAGAAAGCAGATGGAGAAGATGCACAGTAGAGGGGTGGAGAGAGGTTTTTATAGACCAGCTCTGGAAGTGGTAGACAGCTTTCCACCTACATCCTCTGGACCGCAAGATGTCTCATGGTCCCACTAGATGGGGCTGGGAATGTAGTTTCTGGGAAGCAGCTGCCCAGAAATATCTGGATTAAAATATTGCAAGGCCCAGGTGAGGCCTTAAGAAGAAGGGGTGTGTAGAGAGCCCCTGGGAAGGCATATTGGCATTTCTTTAATAAATTGTCAGCTGAATCCAGGGCGGTAGGCAAAGCCACATCCTAGAAACACAATTTGCCAAAAGGCAGAAGTGTTCTCAGCTTGATCTTCATTTCTGCTCAGGTGCTGGGGAGTGGGTTTTATTATGTAAACCCAGCCGAGCACCAGAAATGAATACGACTCCAGGCCCACCCAGAACTGACACTACAGGAATGCACATAATCTCCTTTGTCTTGACCTTTGGTGAAACTTTCTGGTATTTGGGGTATCTCTCTTCATCAGAAGAGGGCAGCGGTCCCACCCAGTTCCAGCTATTCCTTCCATCTCTGTGTCTGTCTCTTTCTTTCATTTTCTCAATCCCTAGCCGCCCCTACTCAAAGAACCAGACCACTCTCTATCCTCGCTTGATGCGGAAAAGAGAAAATCCTCCAGGGGTGTATGTGTGAAAAATTTGGGGAGGTGGTGAGAGTGTAGTGACAGTATGAGAGATCATACACTCTCACTACACTCTCACCACCTCCCCAAATTTTTGACAGTTTTCTGTCCATTTGTTGACTGAGAGATGACTCTTACTTTCATTTCTTATTTTTGGCTGAGAGAGCAGGAGAGGATTTTGTTTTGAAACCTGCCCAGGGGTCTGAAGCTTGAGAACATGGCCAGGGCCCTGATTGGCTAGTTGGGGAGTTGTTGGGTAGTATAGGCTACGGCTCCAGGAGTGGGTCAGATCTGAGGTGGGAGTCTGAGGGTGGAACCATGAGGAAATTGGTCCCTCAGGGACGTGTGGAGAAGAGGCATTTTGGGACAGTGAGGAGCAGCAGCTGAAGAGGAAGGCAGACACAATAAATGGTGGATGATGGATTGTATTATGGGGGTAATTAGTGAATCTTGTTAATGCTAATGTCTGTATTTGGTAATCTGAAGATGGCAGCTCTATTCTTAGGCTTCTTCTCAAAATTTGGGGTCAAATTTTACTCGTCTTGGAAATTTGGACATCTGGTGTTTACTGGCCTAGATGATTCTGAGTTTCCTTTTTTTTTAAAAAAAAATATATTTTATTGATTTTTTACAGAGAGGAAGGGAGAGAGATAGAGAGAAACATCGATGAGAGAGAAACATCGATCAGCTGCCTCCTGCACATCTCCTACCGGGGATGTGCCCGCAACCCAGGTACATGATGCCCTTGACCGGAATCGAACCCGGGACCTTTCAGTCCGCAGGCCGACGCTCTATCCACTGAGCCAAACCGGTTTCGGCTTTTTTAATTTATTTTATTTTATTTTTTATTTTTTTTAAGTTGAATTTACTGTGTGACATCGGTTAATAAAACTATGCAGGTTTCAAGTGTACACTGCATACTGCATCATGTGCTCACTGCCCAAAGTAAATTCTTTCTGTCCCCATTTATTCCCCCTTTGCCCTCTTCCACCTTACCCCACTCCCCTTTCCCTCTAGCAATCACCATACTGTTGTCTGTGTTTATGTGTTATTGTTGTTATTATTATTAAATATGTTTTCATTGATTTTGGAGAGAGAAGAAGAAGCATCGACGTGAGAGAACCATCGATTGGTTGCCTCCTGTACACACCCTGACCGGTGATCGAACTGAAAACCTGGGCATGTGCCCTGAACGGGAATCAAACCGGGGACCTTTTGGTGCATGGGACAATCAGTGCTCAACCAACTGAGCCACACTGGCCACGGTTTTTATTGTTATTGTTATTTTTGCGTAATTCCTTCACCTTTTTCACCCAGCCTGCCAAAACCCCTCTTACGGCTGCCAATTTGTTTTATGTGTCTGTGCTTCTGTTTTGTTAGATTATTTTGTTCATTAGATTCCACATCTTCTTTATTCTTCACCTTTCCCTTTTCCTTGAGGTTCACACAAAAGTTCCTTGCCCCTTCTCTGTTTCTGGGTCACATAGGGAGAGTATGTGGCTGGTTGTATTTTCTATGTATTTTCCTGCATCTCTACTGGTCTTCCTGAACCTCAGGTCAGCTGTTTCAGAAATAGATTCTCACTGCTGCTTTTCATTGGTGACACCTGGGAAGGATCTCTGGTCCCTGACTTCCTTCCTGTGCTTGGGGGGATAGTGAGCATTGTGGTCAAGTGCACAGCCCTGAAGACAAGCCTACCTTGTTCCAACCCTGTCTCTGTTCCTTGCTAGCTGAGTGGTCTTGGGCAAGTTACTTTATATCTGAACCTCAGTTCCATCATCTGCAAAATGGGGATAATAATACCACCTACCTTGCCTGGGGATGTGTGGTGGAGGGGGTCAATGGGGAAAATAGGGGACATCTGTAATACTTTCAACAGTAAAGATAAATTTAAAAAACAATACCATCTACTTCATAGAATTTTTGAGGACTAAATGAATTAATAAAGAAAATGTTTGGGCAATCCCTGGTTTATTGTAAATGCTCAAAAAGTTTTAGCAGCCATTATCATTATAATGATTAGATAGATTTGGCTCTGGCAGCACCGATTATTAGCCCCTCTGCCTAGAATGTTCTTTCCTTCTCTCCTTGCCTGGATCCTCAACCCTAAGAATTTGGCTCAGGCTCCCTCTAGTTTGCTTCCAAATTTCCATCAGGGTCAGGTGCCCCTCTTCTCCACACTGATATATTCTAAACACAGCTGACCTTGCACTTCCCACTCCATTTTAGAGTCTTTCACCTCCACTAGATGAGAGAAGGAGTGGAATCAGGATGACTCCAAAGGAGAGGGAAATGGTCTTTTACTGAGATGGCAAAGCCTGTGGGAGGTGCAGGTTTGGAGGAGTCGATCAAGGGTTTGGTTTTCTTTTGAGATGCTTATAATAAGCATGATGTATAAGGTATGGCAGTGTCTGAGTCAAGCAAATGGTATTTGCCTGATTCTTTTCAGTCATGTTGATCAGGGCAGTTAGTTGAAGTCTTTGTATCATTGGGGCATGGTTCCAGTGCCTGGTTCACAGTGAGTGTTTAACAAGGGCTTGTTGATCCAAAAATGGAGCGGGTGGGGGGAGTGGAGAGGAGAAAGGGCTGGGCCTCAAGGGTGTGTAAGCCCTTGTAACCATAAGGCATCTATACTTATTTATTCAGCTGCTATTTAAATGTCCAGTGACTGAAGTGCTATGACTCTTCTTTGGGGAATGACCCTGTCATTCTCATTAGATACCTGCTGAGAGGCACTGTTCCAGATTCTACAATTCACAAGTTACCATCTCTTCCTTTGTAAATAAGCTTTATGTTTGATCTTTGCATAGAAATGCTGTTTTTTCTCCAGTGCTTCTAAACAATGTAAGGAACTATTCTTGTAAAATTATCTTAAAAATTGATAATTGGTAATTATCTTAAAGATTGATAATTGTATTAGTTTGCTTAGGCCACAAGTTAACACAGATTGGGGAGTTTAAACCAGAAGTTTATTTTCTTACAATTATGGAGGCTAGAAGTTAGACATCAATGGTTGGTTTCTTCTGAGGCTTTTTCTCCTTGGCTTGTAGATGGCCATTTTCTCCCTATATCCTCACATCGTCTTCCCTTTGTATGAATCTGTGTCCTAATCCCTTCTTGTAAGGATACCAGTCAGATTGGATTGGTCCCCCTCCAGTGACCCCATTTTAACTTAATCACCCCTTTTTAAAGACTGTCTCCAAATACAAACACTTTTAAGGTACTGGGGATTAGGGCTTCAACATAAGAATTTTGTGGAGACACAATTCAGTTGTGACACTAACTCTGCTCCTTTGCAGGAAGAACTGTAGAAACAGTCATGCCTTGACAACTGAGCATAACCTGAGTGTGCTGAAAACTCATGGCGTTGATCATCTCAGCTACAGTGAACTCTGCCAGCTCTTGTTTCAGAACGACCCCTGGCTTTTGCCAGAGGTGAGTGCTGGGAGGAGATGGGTATGTGAGCAAGGAATTGGGAAGAGGCCAGAAGGTTGGAAGATAGGAAATATTATGGCAGAAGAGAAGCCCAGGCCCCCATCATGATCATTGGGATCTGCTTGGAGGAGATTTAGTTTGCGTTCCCAGTTCTGTGACCTTGGGGACTGAACTTGCCCCTTGAAGCCTTTCCTTCTGCATCAATTGGGCTGTACTGCCTTTCCAGGGTGTCTGTGAGGTTGGGGGAGCCCGTTTGGCCAGTGGCTACAGCAAGACATTATTTATACAGCTGAGGAGATGAGAGACTCCAGTCAGTTCCTCCCTGTCTAGCAGGACTTGGAACCATGCAGATATCACTGGACCCAGTTGGGTCTATAGAAAAGCTTTCTAGGGCTGCTGACAGGCAGATGTGCTATTTACTAATTCATTTGTACCCAGGATTTTGAACTTTAGTTGATGTTGCATTTCTGGTATCCACTTGTTTCAAAACTTACTGCAATAGTTAGTCATTTAAGTCTTTGGGTCTTCCTAGAAGCAAACACCAAGATGGGATTATAAGTGTGAGAGATTTATTGGGGGATGAGCAGAAGAAGTTGGGATGAGCCTTCAGGCAATGATGTAGGTCTGACATCTGTGGCAGCAAAAAGGGAAGGAGGGGACTGGGCAGAAAGATATCCTGACTAACCCATTTCTAAGAAAGCTTCTACCTGACCAACAGGCAGTTCTGATCTAAAATTTTCACTGTTGGGGGTGGCTGGTGTCTCCCCAGAATGGCATGCTCTGTTGTTGGCTGGGAGCATCCCGCAGGAGTGTGGCCTCTGTGTGAATAAGGTAGTAGCTCCAGAGGGTAACAGCTGGGCCAAGAGTTAGTTGTGGTCTGCAGCATATCTGAGCAGTACCTTCCTGTGGCCAGCCAGGTTATATGGGATGTTCTGACACAGCCTACAATGAGGCAACAGAGATTAGATTGGCATATTTTAATGAAAAGGCTTCCATATGATCCAATTAAAATCACTCATTTGAGAAAGGTGCTACATAGCACAGGGACTGCCACATAATAGGTGTTAACTTTTTTTCTTTTTCCTTTTGAAAATTAATATTGATTTAATTCAGCTAATCTTTATTGAATATTCTCTATGAGTCAGACATTGGCGATAAGGAGATAAAAGACCCTCTTCCACCATTCCAGGAGGCACGTTTACTGGGTCAGACAGACAAGTCAGTGAATAATTGTAAGGTGCTGTTTTAGATGCTCTAATCAGTGCTTTGTAACAGGGGCACAGTTTTGGGTGCTGGGGAAGACGTCCTGGGATAGATGGTGCCTGCTCTGGGAGCTGAAGGATGAAGGTTTGGGAAGAGGGAGACACAGAAAGGAGGGAACTTGGCATGGTCAGGAGATAGCATGTAGGTCAGTGGATTTAGGGTTAGAGAGGGGAGAAAAAGAAATGGGTAGGCTGAGGGAAGGAGTATGGAGGGGGAGATTTGTGTTTGCAGAGTGCGTTTTCACATTTTGGAGAGATCCTCTTGTTATTAGTGTGAAAAATGAATCAGAAGATGAACAGTCTGGAGTGTGTAGCATCTGTGTGCTTGGGTGTACAGGTTGGTTCAGAACACAGTGCCAGCAAATGGGAGCTGAGTCCCAGGGTGGCATTTCTGTCAGGATGTCTACTCTCAGGCTAGACTCCTCATCCAATGACTAGTTGGGGGCCATCACCATGAATCAAGCACCAACTGTGTTCCAGACATTGTATATATTAGCCACTCCTTGTATTTCCCTTTTAATCCACACAATAGCCCACCAAAGTACATGGGATTATTCCCATTTTAAGGAACTGAAAAACCGAATCTCAGAGCTGGTGAGTGGCTTTCCTAAGGTCAGGCAGCTTGTAAGTGGCAGAATCAATGTTAGGATTCAGCCCTCTCTGGCCTTTCCCTTTGGGGCTTCCATTCCTTGAGTGGGGTCCCTGCTAAATCATGCTCAGTGTAATATCTGTGAATTAAGTGGTTGAACACTTAGTGGTCTCTGGCCTTGTTTTCATCCCCAGGAATTTGAGTGTAGAGGGAAAGGATTAATTGATTCAAGTCCCAGCTTTGCCAACAACCCAGCTCAACAGCCACTGTGTGTGCCAGATTGCTGTGTGACCTAGGACAAGTGGATTAACTTCTCTGAGTCTGCATGCTCTCTTGAGAAAAAAAGGACTGCATTTGGCCTTCTCTAAGATGCTTTAAACCCTAAGAACTTCTTTGATCCTGAGTTGTAGAAAAAAGAGTTGGGAGAAGCTGGGGCATGAGTTGGGGAGAGTTGGTGAATCAGGGGGAAGGGTGTAGGTAGAATGTAAGGTTTGTTAGGAACTGTTATGCAACTTACATTCAAATGTCTCCTGTGAAGGAATAGCGCCGATCAGTTTGAAGTTTTTTGGCTTTTCCCAGTGGAGGGGCTTGTTTTGAGAAGTCTGCTATCCACCAAGTTTCTGTTTTAGCCAAGGGTGTTTATTAACAGACATTCAGAGTGAGGGATATTCTCATTTTGTGTGGGCTGTGTGGATGATGGAATCACAGCAGTTGCTAGGTCTCTAGAGGAACCTCTTCTAACCAGTGGACTGGTCAGTAGGAAGATGGTGTAATGTGTGAAGCCTTCCTAAACTGCTGTCTTTTCCCTTCTCTGTCAATAGATCTGCCTTCACTACAACAGAGGAGATGGACACCATGGCTCGTGTTCCTTTAGAAAGCAATGTGTCAAACTCCATGTCTGCCAGTACTTTGTACAGGGTGAATGCAAGTTTGGCACAGGCTGTAAGAGATCCCATGATTTCTCTAATTCTGAAAATCTGGAAAAACTGCAGAAGTTGGGCATGAGCTCAGACCTGGTGAGGAGGCTGCCTTCCATTTACAGAAATGCTCATGACATCAAGAATAAGAGCTCTGCCCCTGTCCCACAGGCGACTTCTGGTAAGGCCCTCAGCTGGGGCTCCTGGATTCCAGCTGGCTATTAAATGGAATGTGTGACTTTGGATAAGTTGGTGCTTCTTTTAGTAAAATGCTGTTAGTGATCCCTTTCTAGCTGGTGGGGGCTGTACAGATGAGTTGAAATCATGGGCATGAACAAGCAAGACATACTACAAAAATGCCAGTTGGTGTTGACAATGAATGAATGTGCAGTCATCCCTCTGTCCCCTGGAGACCTGCACAGCTCTAGGGGCATCCTTTGCATTGCATTCTGTTTTGATTGTTTTAAAAACAAGTGAACAAAACATAGAGTAATGTTGGTCTCTTCTTGAGATGAATAAATGGAATTTTTTTAGACATTGTAAATTTACTTTGTTCACTGCTCATCTTCAGTGCCTGGATAGTGCCCAGGCCCACAGTAGGCACTCAGACATTTGTTGAATGAATGAACATGCTAAGATAAGTATTTTTTAAAAAAAGGAATGTCAGGCCATGGCTGGTTGCTCAGTGGTTAGAGCATCAGCCCGTGGACCCAATGGTCTCGGGTTCAAGTCCCAATCAAGGGCATGTACCTCAGTGTAGGTTTGATCCCTATCCCTGGTTGGGGTGTGTGCAGGAGGCAACCAGGCCATGTGTCTGTCTCACATCGATGTTTCTCTTTCTCTCTTCCCCCTTCCTCCTTCCCTTTCACTCTCTCTAAAAATGAATGGAGAAAATATTCTCAGGTGTGGATTAAAAAAAATAGTAATAAAAATAATATCAGACTTAATGAGAGGAACATGGGGAAATTCTGAGCAGAGATTATTTATGTAATAAGCATTTCTTGAGTACCTGTTGTGTGGGAAATGAAGAATGTGGTCCCTCACAGAGGTCATGATACATTGGTGTCCCTTGCATTATTGGCTGTTGGCTGGCCATTCTGGTTATCCATTGTTTTATTCAACAAATTTTAGTGCTTGCCATTTAGTGATAGTTACTGTCCTGGGCCTGGTTATATCTTGGTGACTATGAGACATGGCTCCACCAGGGATGCACAATCAAACTCACTTGTTAGCTACAATGATATCTAGGATTTTTAAAAAAAAATTTAAAAAAAATATACTTTATTGATTTTTTACAGAGAGGAAGGGAGAGGCATAGAGAGTCAGAAACATGGATGAGAGAGAAACATCAATGAGTTGTCTCCTGCACACCCCCTACTGGGGATGTGCCTGCAACCAAGGTACCATGCCCTTGACTAGAATCGAACCCGGGACCCTTCATTCCGCAGGCCGACGTTCTATCCACTGAGCCAAACCGGTTAGGGCGATATCTAGGATTTTTAATAGACCCCTTTTTAAAAGGCGAAAGATTTATACTATCTGAAGAGAAACCAGAGTATAGTGACCCCTTTTTAAAATATCAGGTGTCAGGACTACCAGCAGACAAACTTATCACACTAATCTTATCTGATTTTTTTATATTTAACAATTATCCTTGCTATATGTATTTTCCCTTCACATTATCTTTGATTAATTTTGGTTAATTTCTTTTAATAGTAGAAAACCTAGAAGTAGACAAGGTTTTGCTTTAAATAGATCTTGAAGGGTTCAATTGGATTATGGCCTTGTTAGTAAGGGAGGGAAGGATACCTGCCCTTGGGGACAGAGGGAGGTAACCTCCAGGGTCCCACAAGTGTAGGTGTTGAGGTTGAGCCTATATATGTCTGAGGAGCACATAAAAAGAAAAATGAAGAGAAATAATAAGATTACAGGTGATATTAAGTAGAGACGGTTTGCTATATGCTTGCTTATATGGTGGTAGGTGGGAGTTTTAAATGTATTAGGTAAAGGCTCATTGTAGCACTAGTAAAGGTAAACTTTGAAATCACTTACATGTTCTTTTTATATTAAATTTATTATAATTAACCTAAAATTAATTGAGGTTTTATTTTGAGAGATAGACTTTCCATTTATTGCTTTTTTCTTGGTATTGTTACCCAATCCTAATAGTTCATTAACAAGTATCTGCTATTGGAATTAAGTCAGTAGCTGATACATTTTTGTGGTGTTTGTTTGTAGAAAGAAGAGACAGTTCAGGTTCTGTGTCCTCAACAACTACTAACCAAGAGGAGAGTGATCAGATCTGCTTGTACCATATTCGGAAAAGTTGTAGCTTTCAAGGTAAGTCCAGGAAAACCTCTCATCTATGTGTGGGTGGGATAACTGCTTCTCATTCCTGGAGCTCTGCTCTGAGGCCACCCACAAAGTCCTCTTCGCTGTCCAGAGAGGGTCGGGCCTTCTTAATCATAAGCTGGTGTGGCATTTGGTCACACCAGTTCTGCAGCAGTTTGTTGGGGAGTTGGGGATGATAGGAATTATTTAAGTTTCTAAAAATCAGACTAGATGATTTTGGGGACCATAACTGTTGGTTCATGCAGTGGGTAAAACCTTGGTCAGCATAGAATGAAGTCACAGATGTGCACAGGTCACAGATGCCTAGTCTAGTGGAAGAAAGATAAGTGTTTCTTGTATAGTGTGGTTGTAGACTTAGAGATGCCTTAGACCCATGTTTATTCTTGGGAGATGAGTAATTGTTTAAGTTGTGGTTTTCTCTCCACAGTCCCTCTTTTATCAGATGTAGCAATTCTTGTATCTATGTGTGTGTTTATATTTTTACTAAACCTTTGTTTTCTTCTTATTGCTGTCCTGGGCTTTGAAGAATGTTTCTTTTTCAAATTTGGTGACTTCTCTTAAAAAGCAAACACCACAACTTCTTGTTTCGTTTTCAGTCTTTAAAAACTACCCAAGCAAGTCACGAATACTTTCACTTTGTAAAAGAGTCTATTAATACAGGGTAAAGTCTGAAGTCCTCCTCCAGCCTTCCCCAAAGGTAAACACATGCCATGTGGTTATGATATTTATGACATACTATTTAACCTGCTTCCTTTACTTAGTATTGTGTCTTGGAGGTTTTTTCCCCAGGTTAGTTAGTACATGTAAATTCACCTTGTTTTTAAAAACAATTGTCTAGTATTCAATTAGAGTGATGTTCCATTGAACATCTGAGTATACATGTGTATTTCCATGGACAGATTCCTGGAAATGGAATGGTAAGTCAAAGAATAGGTGCCATCTATACTAATAAAAGGGTAATATGCTAATTAGACCGGGTTGACCAGACATCTTCCGGTCGTCCTGCCTTCCTTTCGGACAAAGCTCTGGTGGCAGGGACCGCGGCAGAGGCGGTTAGGGGCAATCTGGCAGGCAGGCAGAGTGGTTAGGGATGGTCAGGCAGGCAAGCAGGTGAGCGGTCAGGAGCCAGCAGTCCCAGATTGTGAGAGGGATGTCCAACTGCCTGTTTAGGCCCGATGCCCGGTGGTCGGACATCCCCTGAGGGGACCCTGATTGGAGAGGGCGCAGGCTGAGCTGAGGGGACCTGCCCCTTGTGCACGAATTTCATGCACCGGGCCTCTACTATATACATATATGTGTATATTTTAAAAATCAACACAGATCTAATTTACACACAATAAAATGAATCCATTTTAAGTGTACACTCTGAGTTTTGGTAAATGTGGCTGCTAAATAAATATAGCCATGACTATAATCTAGATATGGAACAATTCCCTCATTCCAAAAGTTTCCCTTATGCCCCTTTATAGTTAATCTCCCCCCTCTAATTTTCTCAGGAAATCCCTGATCTACTTTGTTACTGTAGGTTGATTTGTCTTATCTAGGATTGCATGTAAATAGAATTATACAGCATGTATTCTCCGGTACCATCTTCTTTCACTGAGCATATTTTTGAGGCTTGGTCATGTTGGAATATCCATAGTTTGTTCCTTTTTATTGCTAAGTAGTATTTCATTGCATGGATTGACTACAATTTGTTTAACCATTCAGGTGAACATTTGGGTTTCCAGTTTTTGGCTTTTTTACAAATAAAGCTTCTGTAAATCTTCATGTACAAGTTTTCATGTGGATATATGTTTCCACTTTTCTTGGGTAAAGACCTAGAAGTGCAATTACTGGATCATGTGATAAATGTGGGTTTAACTTTATAAAAAATTGCCAAACTGTCTTCCAAAGTGTATGTATATTATTTTAACTTTCCACCAGCAATGAGTGCGCATTTCAGTTGTTCTGCATCCTTGTTAACACTTGGTATTGTCAGCCATTTAAATGTTAGCTGTTCTGCCGAAACCGGTTTGGCTCACTGGATAGAGCGTCGGCCTGCGGACTGAAAGGTCCCAGGTTCGATTCCGATCAAGGGCATGTACCTTGGTTGTGGGCACATTCCCGGTAGGAGATGTGCAGGAGGCAGCTGATCGATGTTTCTCTCTCATTGATGTTTCTAGCTCTCTATCTCTCTCCCTTCCTCTCTGTTAAAAATCAATAAAATATATTAAAAAAATAAAAATAAATGTTAGCTGTTCTGATAAGAGTAGTGATAGCTGCTGGGGTCCAGCCCCAGCAGGTCCAGGGGCTGCATCCTTGTTAACACTTGGTATTGTCAGCCATTTAAATGTTAGCTGTTCTGCCGAAACCGGTTTGGCTCACTGGATAGAGCGTCGGCCTGCGGACTGAAAGGTCCCAGGTTCGATTCCGATCAAGGGCATGTACCTTGGTTGTGGGCACATT
>NW_006300374.1:1670637-1671962 GCF_000327345.1 Myotis davidii
CTTGTGGGGCCCCCCCCGGCCACACGCCTCATACCCATGGGGCTGGCCAGCGCTCAGCCTTGAGATCCTTCGGTTGTTCCTCCTCCTCCCTCCAATCCTCCATCCCCCCGACCCCCGCGATCCTCCATCCCCCTGACCTGCTGGGGTCCAACCCCAGCAGGTCCAGGGGTCCCCAAAGGTGTGAACGGAGTCGGCGAAGAAGGAATGACACAGAGACAGTGTTCAGCTCTGTAGCAGTCTTGCCAGGATCTCTAGCCACAGTCTCCAGCCAAGTTCTGTGTCCATGTTCTCTTGCTAGGTCCTCCAGCCAGGTGCTGTAGCCATGTTCTCTCGCTAGGTTCTCCAGCCAGGTTCGGTCGCCAGGTTCTGTAGCCGGGTTCTTCAGCCAGGTTCTGTCTAGGTTCTCCAACCAAGTTCTGTAGCCAGGTTCTGTCCAGGATCCTTTGCCATGTTCTCTCCAGCGAAGTTCTTCTGTCTCTCGGTTCTGTTTAGGCTCTGTCTTCTAAGTTCTGTGTTCTAAGTTCTGTGTCTTGTTGTCTTGTTCCATCCGTATTTATACCAGTTGATTCCAATCCTATCAATCTCTATTCCAAAGGTTAGGGCGTTTCTTATCTCCATTCCAGGGAGTAAAGATTATGTAGCTTAAGCATGATTGTTCGTAGTTAAAGTGATTAATTACCCACCTGGCACTTAGTTAAGAGGTTTTATTCCTTCCCTAACTTCAGGGAAAAATCCCTACCAGGGAAAACAACCTTTCTCGGAGAGGTGACCTTGGTTAAAACACATAGTGCCAAGAAGGTGAGCAAACATATTAAGAACAGTATGCCATATATGCCAGGTCCCTTGAAACAGCAAGGATGGACTGGCTCCCGGCAGATAGCTCATTATAGTTTAACTTGCATTTTCTGATGATTAATGGTATTTAACATTTATTTTCATGTGTTTATTGGCCATTTGTATGTCTTATGTGAAGTATTTATTTAAATCTTTTGCCTGTGTTTTAGATAATAGCTTTATTGAGATAATGAGTATAATTCACATACCATACAATTCCTCTGTTTAATAGTTTTTAATATACTCAAAGAATTGAGCAGCCATTATCAGTCAATATTAAAACATTTCATCGAAGAAACCCTGTACTCATTAGAAGTCACTCATATTCTCCCTTCCCCTCCAGCTCCTGGCAACTACAGATTTACATTATATCTCTATGGATTTGCCTGGATATATATATTTTTAAGTATATGTACATATATATGTGTGTGTATATATATGTATGTGTGTGTGTGTGTATCAATAATATATATAATAAATATATAATATAT
>NW_006300374.1:1672119-1673934 GCF_000327345.1 Myotis davidii
AGATAGGAAGAGAGAGGAAGAGAGAGAAACATCAGTGATGAGAGAGAATCATCCATCAGCTGCCTCTTGCATGCCTCACACCTGGATCAAGCCCGCAACCTGGGCATGTGTGCTTGACTGGAATCAAACCCGGGACCCTTCAGTCCACAGGCTAACACTCTATCCATTCAGCCAAACTGGCTCGGGCCGTGGTCGGCAAACCGCAGCTCATGAGCCACATGCGGTTCTTTGGCCCCTTGAGTGTGGCTCTTCCACAAAATACCACGTGCGGGCGGACACGTACAGTGCAAAGTTGACTTAAAACTTTAAGTAAAGTTGAAACTTCGTGGCCCATGCGCATAAGTTGGTATTTTGTGGAAGAGCCACGCTCAAGGGGCCAAAGAGCCGCATGTGGCTCGCGAGCCACGGTTTGCTGAGCTGCAGTTTGCCGACTTCTGGGCTAGGGCATCTGGATTTTTCAAAGAAATGGAATCATACAATATGTGGGGTGTTGTTTGATTTTGTTATAGAGTTGCAAGGGTTTCTCATAGGCTTCTCTTTCTGCAGCCCTTATATCTACACTCACGTGTTCCATGGGACAAATAGCAAGGTTGCTGTGCACAAGCAAGGCACTGAGGGAATGCCTGCTGGAGTGGATCCCAATAACTCTCATTGCCATTGCCTGAGTGTCTTCCTTGCTTCTTGTTACATTGAACCTTGAGTTTGTGAAGCCCTCAGATCCTTTCCACTTCTGCAGTAGCTCTCCTCTGCTTACTTTGCATGTGTTTTTCTCTTAATTTACTTCTGTCTGCTTCATATTTTTAGGAATTCTTCAATAAATCTGGTCTTTTGATGGAATGGTTTATTATTTTCTAGTGCCTTGGGATTTATCCTGTCTATGACCTATCATTTCAAGGGCTGTAGAGAGAAAGGGGATGTAGATGTGGGTACTTTGCCAAATTGATTTTGTTTCTGTGTCTCACCTTCCAGAAGGCCTAGACTCTATAATGACACAATGAGGAGGGGAATGTTTGAAGTATGGAAGGAAACTGAGAAAGGAGACAGGAAGACCAGGGCAGATGTGGCAGAGAAGGGATCTCATGCCTTCATCACTGAACTGGGACTCAACTCTTGCCAGCCACTGTAGCTGTGGTGGCCTATATGGCACCCTCCTTTCCTTGTGCTTTTTTAAAAAAGTCTTTATTGTTGAAAGTATTACAGATACCACCTTTTTTCCTATTGCCCCCTTCTGGCCAGCACCCTCTTTTTGTGCCTTCTGACTTGTGAGCAGTGGGGGCTCCATGAGCAGCTCAGATTAAGACCCAAAGGCTTGAACCTGCTGTTTGACCACAATGCCTTCCCTTGACCCTCATGTCCTTCTCAATGAAGGATCAGCCTGGAAGGCAGTGGGTGGTGCACCTGGAGGTGCCTTCTTTAGGGAGGACCTTTCTTCAGGCTATCCAGGATTCACCTGTGCTTGGGTTTATAGATGCAGTAACTGAACACTTAGCGAGGATCATTTCCCTTAATGCCTCTCAGGAGGAAACAGGAAATCTTATCTATATAATAAAGAGCCAGGGTCATGGCGACCAATTACAATGGAATGTTTGACCAGACTGGAAGTCAGTGCTGGGTTGCCGTGGTGTAAATATATGATATGCAGAATGGTCTTAGGCCAGTGATGGCAAACCTTTTGAGCTCAGCGTGTCAGCATTTTGAAAAAACCTAACTTAACTCTGGTGCCGTGTCACATATAGAAATTTTTTGATATTTGCAGCCATAGTAAAACAAAGACTTATATTTTTGATATTTATTTTATATATTTAAATGCCATTT
>NW_006300374.1:1674374-1682642 GCF_000327345.1 Myotis davidii
GAGGTAGAGCTTTTGATGCTGACTGGCATAGAAACTGACCAGTCAGACTCAAATTGGCCAGCAGAGAAGGGCAATTGGGGGCGAGATCAAGCCCACAGGGAAGGGCAGTTGGGAGCGAGAGCAGGCCAGCAGGGGAGGGCAGTTAGGGTGATCAGGCAGGCAGAGGCAGTTAGGAGTGATCAGGCCAGCAGGGGAGAGCAGTTAGGGGCGAGATCAGGCAGCAGGGGAGGGCAGTTGGGGGTGAGATCAGGCCAGCAAGGGAGGATAGTTAGGGATCAGCTAGGCAGAGGTAGATGGGGACTTGATCAGGCCAGCAGGGGAGAGCAGCTGGGGGCTCGATCAGGCCGGCAGGGGAGGGTGCCGGGGTCCAGCCCCAGTGGGTCCAGGGGCCCCCAAAGGTGTGGACGGAGTCGGCGAAGAAGGAATGACACGGAGACAGCGTTCAGTTGATCAGCAGCCTAGGCAGGATCTCTAGCCAAGTTCTAGTCAGGATCTCCAGCGAAGTTCTAGGTTCTGTGTAGGTCCTGTCTGCTAAGTACTGTGATCTAAGTTCTGTCTTCTGAGCTCTGCCTGCTGAGGTCTGCCTTCTGAGGTCTGCCTCCTGTTGTCTTGTTGCATCTGTATTTATACCAGTTGATTCTAATCCTATCAATCTCTATTCCAAAGGTTAGGGTGTTTCTTATCTCCATTCCAGGGAGTACAGATTATGTAGCTTAAGCATGAGTGTTCGTAGTTAAAGTGATTAATTACCCGCCTGGCAGTTAAGCGGTTTTATTCCCTCCCTAACTTCAGGGGAAAATCCCTACCTGGGGAAACAACCTTTCTCCGAGAGGTGACCTTGGACCGGCTCCCGACAGGAGGGCAGTTGGGGCAATCAGGCAGGCAGGCAGAGGCAGTTAGGGGCAATCAGGCAGGCAGGCAGAGAGGTTAGGGGATTAGGCAGGCAGGCAGGCAGGTGAGTGGGTAGGAGCCAGCGGTCCCAGATTGTGAGAGGGGTATCTGACTGCCGGTGTAGGCCCGAGTGGTCAGACATCCCCCGAAGGGTCCCCGATTGGAGTGGGTGCAGCTGGGCTGAGGGAACCGCCCCCCCTCTGTGCATGAATTTTGTGCACTGGGCCTCTAGTTTTGTCATAACTCTGGACCAAAGTTATGACCTCATCTATTCAGGCTGAGTCCTTCATTATTACTCTTGTACATATCCCCAGTCAGGAGTCTTAGAGGCTCTAACTTTGGACAAGTCAGGATGTCCTGAGATCCCCCAGTTGGCTGTCTCCTCTGAGATCAGAGGAGATTCCCTTGACTGGGGTCATCCTTTTGTTCTCTGTCCTTTCAGCCAGGTGCTCTCTTCCACCCAGTTGGCCTGGCCCTAGGCCTTGCCTTTGACAAGCCCAGGCAGCCTCCCACCTTCCTTCATTGTTCTCCCTACGCCACCACATCTTTTGTAGAATCTTTGAGAAAGAAGTGGTATTGAGACTTACCTGAAACAATGCTTATAATTTTATTATTTTCAAGTGTCAAATTAGCCAAGCTTCATTGTTGTTGTTTTGAAAGGTGAATTAAAAATGTGCAAAGGACAGTCATTAAGAAATGTCTCCCGCCGAAATGGTTTGGCTCAGTGGATAGAGCGTCAGCCTGCAGACTGAAGGGTCCCAGGTTCGATTCCTGTCAAGGGCATGTACCTTGGTTGCGGGCACATCCCCAGTGGGGGGCGTGCAGGAGGCAGCTGATCGATCTCTCTCATCGATGTTTCTAGCTCTCTGTCCCTCTCCCTTCTTCTCTGTGAAAAATCAATAAAATATTAAAAAAGAAAAGAAAAAAAGAAATGTCTCCCTCACACCTTTTACCCAGTATACAGATCACCCCCAGAAACAGTCATTATTACCAATTCCTTTAATATCCTTTCACAAAGATTTTATACATGAACAAGTGTATATGTCTAATCTGTTTTCTTCTTACACAGGCATGCTATGCACACTGTGATATCTTTTTTCACTTCATCAGACATTTAATTTTTTTGAATATATAATATGTGATTTGGTCCAAAATTTAAAAGGTACAAAAAACAACAGAAATCTCCCCTTATAACTCTGTCCTGGCCATCCAGTTCCCCCTGTAAGGAATAATGTGCACAGATGTGTATTTAGACAAAGTATCTCTAATTTTTTTTTTTTTACCCCAAAAGAGTCATTCTTTTTTTTTTTTTTTTAAAGATCTTTATTGTTGAAAGTATTACATAGGTCCTCCTTTTCCCCCCATTAACCTCTTCCAGCCTGCTCCCATTCCCCGCCTCCCCCGAGGCCATCACTACCCCATTGTCTGTGTCCATGGGTTATGCATATATACATATAAGTTCATTGGTTGATCTCTTCCCACCCAACCTCCCCTGCCTTCCCTCTGAGGTTCAATAGTCTGTTCATGCTTCTGTGACTTCTGGGTCTATTTTTTTGAAAAAAAATATTTTTATTGATTTCAGAGAGGGAGAGAGAGATGGAAACATTAATGATGAAAGAGAATCATTGATTGGCTGACTCCTGCATGCCTCCTACTGGGATTAAGCCCGCAACCTGGGCATGTGCCCTTGACTGGAATCGAACCCAGGTACCTTCAATCTGCAGGCCGACACTCTCAAGGGGCCAAAGAGCTGTATGTGGCTCGTGAGCCACAGTTTGCCGACCACTGATAGACGAAACAAGTATACAAGACGAGTGTGGATGGGAGAGTTGGAAGGGGTCAACCTCAGTGAACGTACCTCAATCAGATTGAGGACGTTTTTAGCAAAGGCCAGCTTAGGAGTACCCTAATTAAGTTAATAACAATGTACCTACCTATGTAATTTAAGTTTAAAAAATTTGGCTCTCAAAAGAAATTTCATCGTTGTACTGTTGATATTTGGCTCTGTTGACTAATGAGTTTGCTGACCACTGACCTAGGCCATTTATTATATGTATATCTGCAGGGGCAGAGCAGTGTATAAAGACCTTTAGGGGGGTGTGTGTGTGTGTGTGTGTGTGTATGTGTGTGTGTGTGTGTAGGAGAGGTGAGTATGTTTGCAGCCAGAAAGCTCAGTGTGTGTTAGAACCATGCTTCTGACCCACTTGCAATCAAACATGTCTGGGGTTGGGATGGTAGAGATAAAGCTGGCTCCGTTTTTGGCATGTACACTACCTGTCCACCTGTCACATGAATAGCAGTAACACATAGTCAGAATTTTACCTGCTGGGATGGTGCCTTTGACTTCATGATCAGCTTCTTTACTATCATGAGATGAAATGCATATATAATGTAATCTGCCAACTTATGTCATTTGAAAAATCAGTGTAATGTCCTTTTAAAAAGAGAGACATAAAAAGGAAAATGTATATGATAAAATACATAGTATTTAAATAACTAAATGCTTAGATATGACTGTACTAAAAAAAGACTCCTCCACAAATTTCCAAAGTATTCCTAGGTCAGCATGCAGCACCACACTCATTGATAACCATGGGACTAGGTCATGCTGTCTAATGCCAAATGTCTTCTTTATATTTTCGTTTTAGATAAGTGCAATAGAGTTCATTTCCATTTGCCGTATCGTTGGCAATTCTTGGATGGAGGCAAGTGGAAGGATTTGGACAAAATGGAGCTTATTGAAGAGGCATATAGCAATCCCAATAAAAACAGGTAGGAAATACATCATTTGTATCTGCTTTGTGCCTGGGCTTTTGTGTGTGTTGTGGGAAGTTTAGACGCACACAAGCGTTTAGTTTTTAGTTTTTTTTCCTCCAAATATATTTTTATTGATTTCAGAGAGGAAGGGAGAGGGAGAGAGGTAGAAACATCAGTGATGAGAGAGAATCACCAATCAGCTGCCTCTCCTGCATGCCCCACACTGGGAATCGAGCCTGCAACCCAGACTTGGGCCCTGACTGGAAATGGAATCATGACCTCCTGGTTCATAGGTCGATCCTCAACCACTGAGCCACACCAGCTGGGCCAGCAGGATTTAGTTTTGATGGCCTTCACACACTCTCTCACACATACACACTTAGTAAGCAGGATTGGAAGTTAATGTTCATACTGGAGGTTTGGTGCCTCTGTTCTTCCACCTTCCTCTTTTTTCAGGGAAAAGCTGTGGGGGAAGGAAATGGTGGTAACAAGTGAGTTCTGAATTATTTGCTGTTGGGACTGATCACTTACATATATCTTCACTGACTAGTGCAGAAAAGCAAGAGCAATCATTTGTGAAATTTTAGCCTTTGCCTATGAAGTCATATGGCTGACTTGCTGTTTATCCAGCCTTTAACTTTCTTATTTTTCTAAATGTGTCTCAATATTTTCACTTAGTCAATTCAGAGTAAATGGAAACCCTGGGTAGCTTTATTTTCAAATACTTATCATGTCTTGGATTGAACTTGCTAAAATATGTTGTCAAGAAGAGAATTTGTGTTGATTTTTTGAGTGAATAAAATAAATTTGTACTTAAGAGTGCAATTATGTGCAAATTGCTACTGCAAAGTATGTGAAACAAATTATTCCCCTTAGGAGGATTAAATGGCTCACAAACCACCTGTCTCTCTCTCCCTCTCTTTTATTCTGAAGCAAAATTTACACACAGTGAAGTGCACTGATACTGAGTGTATAGTTCAGTGAGCTTGACAAATGCATTCACTTGTGTAGCCAACACTGATTCAGGTATAGATCGTTTTCATCACCCCAGCAAGTTTCCTCTTGTCCCCTTTCAGTTAATGCCCACCCCCATAGGCCACTGTTGTTCTGATGACTATCACCATAGATTGCCTGTTCTTGACCTACAGCTAAGTGCAACTATACACTGGACTGTTGTGGCTGGAGTCTTTCTGTCAGCACTCTGTTCTCAAGACTCTTCCAAGATGTCTTGTTCACATGCACACAGGCTTCCTTAGGGCAGTTGTTCAGGGATGAAACTGCTGTAGGGGGGTAGCCTGGGTCCATCCTCAACTCTGCCAGGTGATGCCAAGTTGTTTTTCAAAGGGATTATGCCACTTTCCACTCCTATTAGCAGTCTCTAGTGACATGTCTCCCTAACGTTTGTTAGTGTCTGCATCTGAACTTTTCCTAGCCTGGGGGGTGTAACTGGTATCTTCGTTTGCATATCCAATGAGTCAAAGTGTATCCCTATATATTTGTTGGCCATTTGTGCTTCCTGTGCTATTAAAATCTCTGTCCTAGTAGTTTGCCTATGTTGGCAGAATTTAGGGGGAGGTTGTGTTGTGTTTTTATTATTTTGGTTTTAGGAATTTAAAAAATTTTAGTTACTAAATGTGTGTTGAAAATGCATCCTTCCTGTTAGGTTATGGTATCTTTTAATGAAGAGAAGTATTTTTCCATCTTTTTTTTATTGTTTTATACTTTTCATGTCATAAGAAATCCTTCCTTAACCCAAGACCGTAAAGAAATTTTCTTTAAAAAGTATTAAGGTCTGCATTTAGTTTCTTCCTGTATGTGTGAAATATGAGTTCAGTTTCTTATGCAGATGAATTACCAGTTTTGCCAAAGGCCACTTGTTATAAATGTATTTAATATAGAAATTTAAAAATTGTGGAAAATATACATAACATAAAATGTACCGTCTTAATCATTTTTAAGTGTACACTTCAGTGGCATTAAGTACATTCACATTGTGTGAAACCATCACCATTAGCCATTTCCAGAAGTTAATTTATTTTTAAATCAATAAAAACTGAGCCAAATTTGGCAGAACATTAACACATTTTATAGCTTATTTTCACATTCAGCTGCCAAATATTGCTTTTTAAAAGTAGGCCATATCTTTTCCACCCGTTTTCAATGCCGCCTGTGTTAGATGCCAAGTTAGCAAATACACACCCAAGTCTGTTTCTGGTCTTTTCCGTTCATTGGTCTGTTTGTATCAATACCATGCTGTTTTACCTCATAATGCTTTTTAGTTGCATCTGGTGAGGCAAATCCCCACCTTGATTTTCTTTATATTGTTTTGGTTCTTCTTGGTCTTTTGCTTAGAAATTTGAAAATCTACTCAGTTTTCACACACAAAAACCTCTGTTGTGACTTTTTAAAATTGAAATTGCATTGACTGCTGTCAGTTTGGGGAGAATTGACTTTATGATGCTGAGACTTTCATATGTATAATAGCATCCCATTTATTTAAATCTTTAATATAGTTCTATAATTTTCTCCATTAAGGTCTTATATATCTTTTGTTAGACTTTTTTCTTTTGGGATCTGTTAGTTCCTTCACTTAAAAAAATTTTAAAAATATGTATTTTCCCCAGTTTATTTGAGATATGATATACAACACTATTTAAGTTTAAGGTGTACAGCACAATGACTTGACATGTATATATTGCAAAATGGTTACAACAATAAATTTAGTTAGTATCCATCAGCTCATATGGTTATAAAAAATTTTTATTTCTTTGTGATGAGAACTTTTAGGATCTATTCTCTTAGCAGTTATCAAATATGCCATACAGCATTGTTAACTGTAGTCATCATGTTATACTTTACATCCCAGTTAAAAAAAATTTATGTTTTCTCTCTGCTGATGCATAGAAATGCAACTGACATTTGTATAATCTTATATCCTGCAACTTTCCTAAAATATCTTAACTCAAAAGATCTGTTAATTTATGTGAATTATCTATATAGTTATATATTCTAGTAACTATATGCAGAAATCAACATAATTGGTGATTAATTTTTTTATTTCTTTTAAATTCATATACATTTTATTTCTTTTTATTGCCTTATTGTAGTGGCTAGGACAGCCGTGGGCAAACTACGGCCCGCGGGCCGGATCCGGCCCATTTGAAATGAATAAAACTATTGAAAAAAAAGACCGTACCCTTTTATGTAATGATGTTCACTTTGAATTTATATTAGTTCACACAAACACTCCATCCATGCTTTTGTTCCGGCCCTCCGGTCCAGTTTTAGAACCCATTGTAGCCCTCGAGTCAAAAAGTTTGCCCACCCCTGGGCTAGGACCTCCTATATCATGCCAAATAGGGGTGGTAATGGCTGAAATATCATTCTTTCCCCCTGATTTTAAAATTAATAACTTTAAATGTTAAAATGGTACTCACTTAACCATCCTATCTAATAAAAGACAAAAAGGATAATTAACCATACCTCCGCTATGCTTCTCATGGGCTAATTAGGGTGATATGCAAATTAACTGCCAACAAAGATGGCGGTTAATTTGCATACGTAGGCACAGTGATGGGAGGCGAAAGGGGAAGGACGGAAGAACAGTGATTGGAAACCCAGGCAGCAGGCAACAGCCGCGGGGGTGCCACCTCGCCTGTGGCCCTGTGATCTCATGGCGATCAGAGGGAGAGAGAGCTGGGGCGCAGGCCGGGTGGCACCCCAGCACCCCGGTACCTGACATGCAAAGGTCGGGGATGAAATGACTTTTCCCAACCACATCTGCAAATATCCTGGGGAAGGTATCACTGAAGAGTTCACAACAACTCTCAACTTTCAAGGAAGAAAACAGCTGGCAACGGAAACAATCAAAGTTAAGGTCCCTCTGAGTAAAAAAGAATATTTCCAACGTAGAGGAGGGAACAGGCAAAAATAATAGGTTCTCATGACTTCCACTGAAGTTTGAGTATATGATAGAGTCAAAACGAACATACAAATTAAGACAGACAATGGACATTCAAATGACCCGAATCAACTGTCACTGTTTGTCCCAACAGCAGCAATGCTTATGTGATAATATAGTTTAACAAACATACAAAACAAGTCACATGATAAGAGAGGTTCGGCTTCTAAAATAAATTGAATTTGTTCTTTAAAAATTCTCATGTCCTCCCCTCTGACTATAATTCTTAATTTTCCAATCAGAAAATTACCCCAGTTACCCTCAGAGATATGTTAACATAAATTTGTCAGTTTCTCCTTGTAATTCCATCAGTTTTTGTTTCATGTATTAAAAAAGTGCTTTAAAGCATATATAAGTTTAGCATTTATATCTTCTTAGTAATTTCAGCCTATTAATGTAAAGTGAATGATTTTTATTTATAGTAATGATTTTTTTAAAAATTTATCTTTATTGTTGAAAGTATTATAGATGTCCCTCTTTTCTCCCCCCATGACCTCCGCCATCCTGCACCTGCCCCTTCTAGGCCTTCACTACACTATTGTCTGTGTCCATGGGCTATACATATATGCATATATGTCCTTTGGTTAATCTCTTCCTGCCCTCCCTCTCCCTTCCCTCTTAGATTCCTCAGTCTGTTCCTTGTGTCCATGTTTCTGGTT
>NW_006300374.1:1684617-1708389 GCF_000327345.1 Myotis davidii
TTTAGATTTGTCTTGTTTGATATTAATATAATGATGCCTACTGTTTACTATTCTTTACTTTCAAGGTTTTTGGCCTTATATTTTAGATATATTTCCTGTCAACATCTTAGAACTTTTTTTTTCAGTTTGACAATGTTTGTTTTTAAAAAAAATATATTTTATTGATTTTTTTACAGAGAGGAAGGGAGAGGGATAGAGAATTAGAAACATCGATGAGAGAGAAACATCGATCAGCTGCCTCCTGCACACCCCCTACTGGGGATGTGCCCACAACCAAGGTACATGCCCTTGACCAGAATCGAACCTGGGACCTTTCAGTCCACAGGCTGACGCTCTATCCACTGAGCCAAACCGGTTATGGCTTGACAATGTTTTTTAATTAAAAGTTAGTTTACTTACATTTATCGTGATTACCTGTACATTTGAATTAATTTTCACTGTACATCTTGATTTTTTTGCTATTTGACCTGCTTTTTCTATATTTCTTTTCTCTCTTTTTGGTCTTCTTTAAGATTTTTTTCTCCTCATTTAATTTTTTTTCTTATCTACTAGCATATACTGAATATCTGTTCTTTTTTTTTTTTTAAATATATTTTATTGATTTTTTACAGAGAGGAAGGGAGAGAGATTGAGAGTTAGAAACATCGATGAGAGAGAGACATCGATCAGCTGCCTCCTGCACATCTCCTACTGGGGATGTGCCCGCAACCCAGGTACATGCCCTTGACCGGAATCGAACCTGGGACCTTTCAGTCCGCAGGCTGACGCTCTATCCATTGAGCCAAACCGGTTTCGGCTGAGTATCTGTTCTTTTACTGGTTACTCTAGAAATCTAAACAGGTTCATTAACTTATAGCAAACTTTAGTTTAACAATTCAAGCTAATTTATACTTCTAATCATTCTCTTGAATTATAAAAGAAACTTGAACATTTGAATTCTGAGGTAGTTCTATTCAAACTTATTTACTACGTATATGAATTTGGGCAAATTACTTAACCTTCCTGTGTCTCAGTTTCCCCATATGTCAAGTAGATAAAATAGTTTCTACATCAAAGGGTTATTTTGAGAATTAAGTGTTAATATATATAAAACACTCAGGAAAGTGCTAGGCCTGTAACATGTGCTATATACATGTTGCCTCTATTCTTTTTTTTTATTTTCCAGAAATTGGAAATTAGCATCATTTTATACTGTTAATATTTGCTTCAACTTACACATTTATCATTTTGTTTTGTGCTCAACATTCCTTTGCCATATATTTCCTCTTGGATTATTTTCCTTTTTAAGTTCATCTCCTAGAAGTTGCCTTAGTAAGAGTATAGTGGCAAATGTGTTGTTTGTTTGTCTGAAAGTATCTTTATTTCATCCTCATTTTTGAAAGATCATTTTATTGGGTATTTTCTTTGAATTCCTCAAAGATTATTCCATTGTTTTCTGGTTTCCATTGGTTCGATTTAGAAGTTAGCTATAAGTCTAAATATAGGTATAATAGTTTCCTAGGACTGCCTTAGCAGTTTACCATGTGGTGATGTAAAACAACAGAAATTTATTCTATCACAGCTTTGGAGGCTAGAAGTTAGAAATTAAGGTGTCAACAGGACCACACTCACACAATAAACACTCATATGTTAACTATTGTTATTTTGGCTTCTAAGGATTTCCCTTTCTTACCAACTAAGCAGTGCATTAAAATTTTTTTAAAGCAGCATTTTCTGTGTTGTGAAAAGAATGTCATGATAATGAGTTTGATTTTATTTTTGCATGGCAAAACTGATCTTAAAAAGCAGTCCTCCCCTCCCCACTTGGAAATACTTTTTTTTTTTAATGTGCATGTTAAATTTACTAGTATGTTCACACCTAGCATCTGAGTGTCTCGAAGACCATGGGTGGAAGTTGAGGGGCTTATGTTCATCTGATTGGTGGAATTTTAAGTATATCCCTTGTATTCTTTTGCAGGATCTTATGTGCTGACTTGGTCAGTATCTTTCGCTCTGATTATCTGAACTTTGAGTCTATGAAGTTCGGCACTGCCCGGGCTCGCCGCCTCTCCACACCGTCTTCTGTCACCAAACCTCCACACTTCATTCTCACCACCGAGTGGATTTGGTACTGGACTGATGACTTTGGTTCTTGGCAGGAATATGGAAAACAAGTAAGTGTAATAGAAAGCGGGCAAATGTTTCCTCCTTAGGGCTATATAGACAAGCCCTTCCAAGCACAGGCATAAGGATTGTTCTTGGGGTTAGTGAAAAAGCCAGAGATCTCCAGATCTCCTGACTCACCCTGTTTCTGGGGTGGGGGGTAAAGGGGATAGGAAGGGGATTTCGGCAAAACTAGCTAATTTGAAGTTCATTTGTCTGAGGTTTCATCTTTGAACGATTCAATATCTGTTGGTTCACAAGATCAGAATGAGTAAAAGTTGTAGTGAGATCATGTTTCTTCATTGGTTTTGTTAAACGGGGGTAGAAAGATGCTTCTCTTATTGTTAAACAGGTAACTCTGGAGCGAGTGCATGTGTGTATTGGAGTGTATGTATGATAAAGATTACATATGCAGGATAAAGTTTAAGGCTTTTCAAAGCTGGCTTTTCACCTTGTAGCAGCAACTTTATAGAAGGTGGGCAAGAATAAGAAAATGGATTTATTTCAGATACTGATTTGGAATATGGATCAAATAATTGCTGTTGTCAATTATTTGAAGATGTTCATGGATGGATTAGATTAAAGGCAGTCCCCTGGTCACCTTAGAGGTCCAAAGTATAGGAAGGTCACCATTTCTGTAGGGAAAGCTTCTCCGAAATAGAAATTGGGGTGTGTGGCCCAATGGACATTTGTACTTTTTTGGGTTGTAAGAGGCTATGCTCAAGCTCTGGTTTCTTATTCTCAGATGTACTTAGAAGATCTTCTGGAAATATTATATTGTGAGCATCATGAGGTTAGGAAGCTTTGTCTCTCTTTTGCCACTGATGTGCCCTTGTGCCAAAGATGATGTCTGCAGGTCCTTGGGAAAAGGTTTTGGCCAGTTGAGGAAAGAGATATTGTTGCATTAGGCCCATTGGTCAGTTGGAGTTGTTCACTCACTGGTGACCTCATGACTTGAGTCTCATTCTTCACCTCCATTTTTTCCAGTGATAGTCTGTCCTCATTGGCTGTTCTTTCCATCCTATTCCCCACTTATCTCCCCATCTCAAGCATCCTGGGATTCCTCTCACCTTTCCTGTCATGTGCATTTGTTCAGGGAAGCTCTCTAGCATTGCTCTCAATTTGGTCAGGAGCAGGATGAGAGAGGTCTTGTCTGTATTGAGGAGAGGAAAAGGGTGACAGGTTGGTCACACTCCAGGAATTGAGTTTATTTGGTGACAACATGGAGGGATGCGTGGCAGACAAGAAACACTTAGCAAATGTGATAGCCTTTCACTTTTTGTTTGTCAATTTGTCTCCCTCTGGGGGACGAACTCTCTAGGAGGCTAGTGGGATAACATGGGACCCCATGGGTAACCCTGGAGGAATTACATTTCTCTGGGTAGCTTCCCAAACTGGGTGTCACTTTGGGGACTAGAGGCCTTTCTCCTTCAGACAGCCCACTCTTAGGGTGCTCCCCTTTTCTTTTCTGTGCCACTACTCTTTCTTTCTCTCTCCCTCCCTCCCTCCCTCTTACCTCCCTCTCTCTCTCTATATGTGTGTGTGTATGTGTGTATATAAATATACACATATACATACATACATACATACATGTACATATATAACACACACTGAGTGACCAGATTATTATGACCACCCTATCAGTACTTCGTTGGGCCACCTTTTGCCTTCAATACTGCGGTGATTCTTCTTGGCATGGACTCCAAGAGATGTTGAAAGGTGATGCGAGGAATCTGACACCATGCCTGATGAATAGCACTGTCCAGTTCTGTGAGATTTGATGGTTGTGGAACCAGCTGCCTGATGGCTCTTTTAATTTCATCCCACAAATGCTCAATTGGATTGAGATCTGGTGATTGTGGGGGCCACCTAAGCAAGATAAATTCTCCCTCATGTTCTTGATGCTGTTTCCAACAAATTCTCACTCTGCCATCTGCATGATGCAACTGGAAACGTGATTCATCGGACCACATGACTTTTTTCCAATGCTCGAATATCCAATCCTTATGTTCCTGTGCGATTTGGAGACATTTTATCTTGGTAACTGCAGACAGCAGAGGTGTTCGAACAGGCCTTCGGCTTCCATATTCCATCTGATGCAGTGTACGGCTAATATGCCTACAAACGTCAGGTAGTCATAATAATCTGGCCACTCTGTGCGTGTGTGTGTGTGTGTGTGTGTGTATCTCCCACGTTCAAAGGCTGTTAAATCGCATTGTTTACCTATATCTTCAGAAAAAAAATCACTTCTACTGTGGTAAACAACCTGCTTCCCTATTTATAATGGTCTGGCCCTCTAGCAACTTCAGCGGGAAATTATAGCTAATTTGCTTACAAATGTTAGGTGGTCATAATAATCTGGCCACTCAGTGTATATATAAATAGGTAGGTAGATAGGTAGGTAGCTAGCTAGCTAGCTAGCTAGATAGGTAGATAGATTTCAGAGAGGAAGGGAGAGATAGAAACATCGATGATAAGAGAGAATCATTGATTGGCTGCCTCCTGCACGCCCCCTCCTGGGGATCGAGCCCTCAAACCCAGGCATGTGCCCTTGATTGGAATCGAACCTGGGATCCTTCAATCCGCAGGCCAATGCTCTGTTCACTGAGTCAAACCAGCTAGTGCTGTGCCACTACTCTTTAATGCAGTGTATTCAGAGTGCATAACCTCTTTAGAACAGTGAGAAAGAATCTCTGGGGATGACTACGTAGGTATGATAGACACACTATGTGTGGGTGGGTACAGATGCATGTGTGTGTGTTTGGTGATGGTCCACTGCATGGTCTCAGTTTGTACCATCAGCGGGACTACCTCATGAAGTGACCTGTCCATTCTAGGCCTTCCTTTCCCACACACTTCTGGTGTCACCCATATTTGTATTTCTTTCTTGGTTTTCTGCTAATTGCCATTCAAAATAGTTTTCTTGATTCTCAGAAAAGCTAGGTTCTTTTATGCCTGAGCTCAGCATGTACCCCCAAATTTTAGGTCCAAATTGCTTCCATCCTATTAATTTCCTAGAGCTGCCATGACAAAGTACCACAAACTTTAGAATACCAGTGATTTATTATCTCACATATCTGGAGGCTGGAAATTGAAATCAAGGTGTCTATAGGGCAGTGATGGTGAACCTTTTGAGCTCGGCGTGCCAGCATTTTGAAAAACCCTAACTTAACTCTAGTGCCGTGCCACATATAGAATTTTTTGATATTTGCAGCCATAGTAAAACAAAGACATATTTTTGATATTTGTTTTATATATTTAAATGCCATATAACAAAGAAAAATCAACCAAAAAAATGAGTTCTTGTGTCACCTCTGACACGCATGTCATAGGTTCGCCATCACTGCTATAGGGCCATGCTTCCTGTATAACCAGTAGGTAATCCTTTCTTGCCTCTTCCTAGCTTCTTGTGGTTTGCTGGCAGTCTTTGGTGTTCCTTGGCTTGTAGATGCATCACTCCAGTCTGCCTTTGTCATCATATGATGTTCTCCCTGTGTGTCTTCAGATGGCCGTCCTCTTGTAAGACTATCAGTCATGTTGCATTAGGGGCCTATCTTAATTAATTACATCTGCAACGATCCTGTTTCTAAGTAAGGTCACATTTTTCAGGTACAGGGGATTAGGGAACACAAACCCATAACCTAATCTTGTATATAAAAGAATTACTGTTCTTTCATTTTTAAAAAATATTTTTTAAAATTAATTACAGAATGGAAGGGATAGGGAGAGATAGGTACAAACATCAGTGATGAGAGAGAATCGTTGCACACCCTCCCTCCTCCCCCCCACACACACACTGGGGACAGAACTCATACCCTGGCATATGTCCTGACCGGGAATTGAACCGTGACCTTCTGGTTCATAGGTAGATGATCAACCACTGAGCCACACTGGCTTGGCAAGAATTATTGTTCTTGGCCCATTGAAGTTTCCTGCATTAAACTTAATGTCCCCGAGGTATTGGACTCCAGCATGCATTACCCTGACCTATATTCTCATTGGATTATTCTCAACAGGCTTCTCTTTTCAACTTACCTTTTTCATTCCCCCCTTTCCTGTGATCTCCTCTGCTTTGATCTAAAAGCCCTACTGTTACCTTCATCCTTTTGTACCTGAACAACCCAACTATCTGACTTGCCAGAACCTGACTTCTATTCCCATTACTGTTTATCTGGTCACTATTCAGGAGTACTTTTAGGAGGTGGAACCCAGCCAGGCACAGATGCTGTCAAGGGGAGAGGGCTTGGGCTAAATCCGATGGCACTTCCAGCCTTTGCCCAGAGTGCTATCCATTCCTTCCTCACACACCTGGCGTTCTTGCTTCTCCTTCATGGCCTTCATGGGCTTCTTTTCCAGTCCCCTTGGTGAATGTAGGGGTTTCTCAGGGTCTAGCCCATACTCCTGGGAAAACATCATTCTTTCCAGTTGTGTGTTTTCAGGGGTGATCACATAGATTCTTCTGACAGGGGTGCCCACCTCAAGTGAACTCTATGTCTCTGTCTCCAGACCAGATTCTTCAATTATCAGACTTGTGTATCCAGGCACCCACCTGATAGTTCTGCCTACCTTTGCTTTTTTATCCCAGGCACTGTGCTAAGTGCCCTGAATGTCTTATTTTAATTATTTTCCAACCCTTTGCAGATGGTATGATACTATTGTAATGATAGGAGTACTATTATTACTCCTGTTACAGAGTTGAGATAATCGAGGCTCAGAGAAGTTAAAATAACTTGCTAAGGTTATAGAGGAAATAGATTGGGGGCTAGAATTCAAGCTCAGTCTATCCCAAAATCTTAGATATCGTATAGGGACAGTGGGGCCTTGACTTACGAGTTTAATTTGTTCCGTGAAGGAGCTCCTAACTCAAATTACTCATATGTCAAATCAACAGTGAACGAGTGAGACACGTGATGCTGGGCTGATGTTGGCGTTCACTGTGACGTTCGCTGCGCCAACTAGTGGTGGGGTATCTGAAGCTGGCTCATAACCCGAATTTTAGCTCGCAACTCAAAGCAAAAAATCGGCCGAGAGACAGCTCGTATCTCGAAAAACTCGTTAGTTGGGACACTCGTAAGTCAAGGCCCCACTGTAATTGGAATGAGAGTGAGAGATCACAATGGATACTTGAAAAAATAGAAGACCTCTCCAAGGGATCAAAAAAAGAAAACAAGGAGGGCTGTCCTATGACTAAATGAGCGGTTTTCAACCCTTGGGTTCGACACCTTTGGGGGTCGAATGACCCTTTCACAGGGGTCACCTAAGACCATCGGAGAAAACATATATAATTACATATTGTTTTTGTGATTAATCACTATGCTTTAATTATGTTCAATTTGTAACAGTGAAATTGGGGGTCACCACAACATGAGGAACTGTATTAAAGGGTCGCAGCATTAGGAAGGTTGAGAACCACTGGACTAAAGGAAGACTAGATGGAAAGAGGGCAGCATTGCTCAGACCATCCAGTCAGGCAGTGTTTGAGGATTCTCTGTTGATGTTTCTCCTTCATTTGAATGCTGTGTAATCCACTGAGTCACTGAATGCTCTCTCCTCCATTGCTCCCATCATGGTTATCCTGGTTAGCAGCACCCATATTTACAATTTATTTTTTCAGGCAACTTTTAGGAAGCAGTTGTGTTGGCTTCTGTTTCGTGCCTCCCTGTCCTGCCATATCCCTGCTCCTTTCATGCCTCCCCCATAATATTCATTCCACTGTCACCAAGTCTGCAACATGACAAGGACAGCACCAATGTCTGTCTTCATCATTGTAGGTTCTTGCCTTCATGAAGTATCTGGTTTTTTGCTTTGCAGGGCATGGAGCATCCCACAACCACCGTCAGCAGCAGCGATTTGGAGAAGGCCTACCTGGCATACTGCACACCAGGATCTGACACCCAGGCAGCCATTCTCAAGTTCCAGGCTGGAAAGCACAAATACGAGTTAGACTTTAGAGGTACTTACTGACTCACTGCCCTCACTCAACTGGGCCTGGTCATCTGCTGGCTGTGCCAGTTCCTAGACGAACTGTTCACACATTGAGGGCCAGGGAAAAAAAGGAAGGGTGATTTCTGCTCTGAAATGCTTCCCATATAGAAGGGGAAACAGACCTATAAACAGATGATGCCAGTCCAGCAGAATCAAAGAGAAACTGCCTGAAGAGTGGGTGAAGGGGAGTGGAAGAGGACCCTGAGGAGGGGCTAGGAGCCTAAACAATGGAGGGAGGGACAAGCAGGGTCAGCACTGTGCATTGGTGGTTGTCCTATTGGCCATGGCCAAGTCCCTCTGTGTCCGAGGATAAACCTTAGTCCCCAACAAGTGTCGTAGTGGTTCTGCTATGCAGCTTTGCCTTATATTCCCCAGCGTGGTAACATTAATATCATCTTTTCTATAGGAACCTTCAGCATAGATGGGTTGCCAGGTTAAACACGTGGTAGAAGCATACATTAACTAAAAGTTGCTGGGAAGCATATTTTTGTGTGCTTATGGTGACCTGAAACTGGGCCTTAAATGACTTGTCCCTTTTGCCTTGACAGACAGAAGCAGGCCAAACACTCTTTGGCTAGGTCTTCCAGTGACCTGGCCAGAGTGAGGATTTTTATTTTTAAGTTTTAGTTTTTCTGTAACTTCTCTTAAGCCATTTCCAGATGGATTTAAAGTGGGCTTTCTTTTAAACACAGTTGACTATTTTCTCCATTTTTGTGGACCTTCATTCTGTGTGGAGGGCAACAAAGTGTCTTTAGTGAATTACCCTAAAGCAGGGGTGGGCAAACTTTTTGACTCGAGGGCCACAATGGGTTCTTAAACTGGACCGGAGGGCCGGAACAAAAGCATGGATGGAGTGTTTGTGTGAACTAATATAAATTCAAAGTATACATCGTTACATAAAAGAGTACATACGGTCTTTTTTTTTTTTTTTTTTTTTTTTTTTTTTTTTTTTTTTTTTTTGTTTTATATTTTTCAAATGGGCCGGATCCGGCTCGCTGGCCGTAGTTTGCCCACGGCTGCCCTAAAGCCACTTTAATTGCCTGTTTTTACTCAGTTGTTTTTGCTTGGGTTTTGTAGCACTGGTGGTTTTGCTTAAGGTAGAATGGCTGTTGCCTCGATGGGCCCTTACAGGGATCTTAAATTGTCTACTACTCTTCAGTGAGAACTGCTTACCAGCCTTAGCATCTGTTGGCAAACACCAACCAATCCAGTTTGGTAAATGCAGGTTCCCAAAAGGGACAATGAAATACACCAAATAGTGAAAGTCAGAACTGCCTTGAAGATCAAGTCTATATAACTATCACCTATCTGCTTGCTGTTGTTTGAAATATTTGTTAAACTATTGAGAATATCAAAACAACTAAACCAAAAATGTCATGCAACCTTGATCACTCTCAACCTAGGCCACACTTCCAGGAGACAGAACAGAAAGTCAGGTGAGGCTGGATAAGAGCACACACACACGCAGTTCACTGCAAACTGCAGGAAAAACATGTTCACCGCAGACTGCTTCAAGCTCACCTTGGTATACACAGTTTTGTGTTGGTGGTAGATAGCAGTAGCCACAAGAAGCTTGAGATGAGTTAACGTCTCTCCTCACAACCTCCCTACTAGGTATAATGAAAGCAAGTTTCAGACCCAAATCTGCCACTCACAGTTAAGAACTAAATATTAGGAAGCAAGTACATTTAAACACACAACAAACCAAATGACTTGTTCTGTAGGATTGGGAAAGACTCAGCTGTCCTTTTAAGGACTCTTGTCATAAAAGAGTCACTCAAGGTAATGCCAAGATTCTAGAGGAGAGGCTGAATTCTGACATTTGTTAGCTGGTATCAGTTAGACAGAATCCCCACAGGCGGGGCTTGCTTAGGGACTTAACCTCGTGTATCCTCTTTAAGGGTAAATTCGGAAAAGGCCTCATTTTACCCTGCCCATGGGAGGATAGGGATTGAGTCTCACATACACGTCTTGAATAACTTCTAATTTCACTAGTGAAAAGCCCATTTAAGATTCATCACAATGTTATTGAACAGGTCAATAAAATTTGTATGTTAATTAACAGAGTAGTGAGAAATTGAACAGTGGATTGCAAAGGGGGTTGTAGTAACAGGATCTGGATTATGGGCTCCCATTAGAACATGGGGGAACCCCTAGGAGTGCCTGACCTTTTTTTAAAATATATTTTTACTGATTTCAGAGAGGAAGGGAGAGGGAGAAAGAGATAGAAGCATCAATGATGAAAGACAATCATCGATTGGCTCAGGAGTGCCTGATCTTGATGACCTCCTGGGCGGTAGCATAGGGAACACACACCTCAAGTGCAGTAAGATAAGTTACAGATATATACAAATTAATATTAAAATGCTTTTTAAATGAAAAAAAGTTATTTTTGTACCCTAGATGCAGAAAGTAAAACTTGACAAGGTTTTCTTGGTAGGTGGGGACATATAATCTAATTTATAGGAGGTATTCATGGTTTTTCAACTCAAAGGGTGTTGTCCCTTTCACCCTCAGGATGAATCTCAGGACCTTAGGGATGGGCATGGGACAAGAAATTTGCTGATTAAAAATGGTACGGGCCCTAACCGGTTTGGCTCAGTAGATAGAGCCTCGGCCTGCGGACCAAAGGGTCCCAGGTTCGATTCCGGTCAAGGGCATGTACCTTTGTTGCAGGCACATCCCCGTGGGGGGGTGTGCAGGAGGCAGCTGATCGATGTTTCTCTCTTATCGATGTTTCTAACTCTCTATCCCTCTCCCTCTCTGTAAAAAAAATAAATAAATAATGGTACGGGTTTTACAAGGTTGAGGCATACTGTACTGCTATAGAGTCAATTTAAGAAAAGTCATAAGAGTAAAATTATTATATTAACTCTAAATCCCACTGGCTCAAGATGTGATAATCGGTCTCAGGCTGGGCTGAAGTTTTTTTTATATCCAGACTGGGAAAAATTGCTGAGCACAATAATAGTTTAAACAAGATCGGAAGGAACAATTTAAAAGCACTCATATATAATTGATGTGTCAGTTACTAATCATTCATCTATTCATTAAACCCAGTGTCCTAAGGATTGTTATTTATGAATATTTGAAATAGATAAATATGCCTTATTTTTAACAGATGATTCTGGGGTCTATATGTTTGGATTAGCTTTCAAACCCATTTAATTTGTATATTGAACACTGACATTTGGGTGTGTATGTGTGTGTTTATTTTTTATTTTGCAGTATTTATTCAGAGAAACCTGGTCTATGGTACATTTAGAAAGGTTTGTCGGAGACCCAAATACGTGTCTCCTCAGGATGTAAAGATGAAGCAAACCAGGTGAGTGGGGTTGGGGAACTTGTCACATACGGTGTGTATCATTTGGTGAGTGTGCTCTGCTAAGAACAAAAACCTTCAGACTGGTTAAAGCATTAAAAAGGTTTGTTGGCTGTGTAACTGAGTGCCCAAGCACTCTCGGTGTCTGAGTATTCTGGGCCTGGCCCTTGATCTTTTGGAGTTTTTGCTATTATAAGTATAACCCCACAAGGATGATCTGGTGTATGTGCCGTTTCGTTTTTGTGGAGCTGGGTCATCAGATTAGAGTCCTAAAAGGTCAGTGCAGGTTCCTCTTCTTGAGGTTGAACCATTATGCATTTGTCCCAGAATGCATGAGGTGCCAGTTTCCCTTGACTTTGCCAACAGAGTGGTGAAGCTTTTAGATCTTTGCCATTTTCATAGGTGGGAAAGGGTATAGCAGTGCATTTTAATTGGCTTTTTCTTATAAGTAAGGCTTACTATTTTTTCCTAACATGTAAGAGCCATTTTCCTATCTCTTTCTATAGACTATTTGTGTTTTTGTCTATTTTTCTGTCAACCTTTTGGTATTTTCCTTAAATAGGAGAATCTTTTTATCTATTAGAGAGATCAACCCTTGCTTTGTTATATAAATTGTAAATATTTTCTCTTGGCTTATTTGTTTTTTGAATTTGTTTATGAAGTATTTTACCACGCAGAAATATTTATTTTTTATGTATTTATTTTTTAGTTAAATGTATCAGTCTCTTCTAATTGCTTCTGGATTTAGAATTTTGGTCAACTATGACTGCTCTCACTTCTGGAAGTCATTTTTGACTCTCTAGAGCCTAATATAGGCATAGTTTGTCTTTTTCCTAAGGCTAGATCTCTTTTATCATCATTCTTAGTCTTAAGGGGGCCATAAGCAAACACCACACATCAGAAATAAAAGTGGTTATTTTGCTCAAATTCAGACTACGATATGAATGATTCAGAATCTTCCCTCTCTGTAATCTGAGAGTTGTGCATGATGCAGTGACATGTGGTTCTTCCCTCTAACTTGTTGTCATAACTCCAGCAAATCTGCTTGAGCCTCCTTGGCCACCTGGGACTGTTAGGGTTGATCACTTTCAGAAACAAGTTCTCTATTTAAAACAGTTAATAGAGTTACAGTTATTTAATGGAAAGTTCAAAATGGCATTTACACATAAGGTATCTGGTTTAGTTCCTTGCTGTCTTTCTATCCTCCATGGAAATGGTTTATTCATGTAATTGGGTCTTATTTTTTCCTTTTTTTTTTTAAAGCTTTTTTTAGATTTTTTTTTGTTTTGTTATTTAATTTTTTCCCTTCCACTAGTTTGGAAGTTATACATTGTGTTACTATTTTTTTAAAGGCCACACTACAACACGTGTTCTTCACTTAGGTACAAGCCAGTTAATTTGTTTGCTCTCCTGTTAAATTATATAAGGAGCTTTATATAATTTACTAGAGTCCCAGTGCACAAAATTTGAGCACTTGCGGGGGGGAGGGGGGGAGGTGTCCCTTAGCCTGGCCTGCGCCCTCTCACAGTCCAGGAGCCCTTGGGGGATGTCCAATTGACGGCTTGTCCTAAGCCATCAGTTGGACATCATTAGCGCTGCCGCGGTCTCCCTCCACCACTGCTGTGCTCACCAGCTGTGAGCCCAGCTTCTGGCTGAGCAGTGCTCCCCCTGTGGGAGTGCACTGACCACCAGGGGGCAGCTCCTGCGTTGAGTGTGGTGGTCAGTGCACATCATAGCAACTGGTCATTTTGCCGTTGGGTCGATTTGTATATTAGCCTTTTAAGAGTCTCATGCTCTACCGACTGAGCTAGCTGGGCAATTAGCCTTTTATTATACACGATTCCATTTACTTTTCTCTTGACTTGTTATTTTAAAATTTTTATTTATTTTTAAAAATATATTTTTATTGATTTCAGAGAGGAAGGGAGAGAGGGAGAGAAACATCAATGATGAGAGAGAATCATTAATTGGCTGCCCCACATTGGGGATTGAGCCCACAACCCGGGCATGTGTCCTGCCTGGGAATCGAACCGTGACCTCCTGGTTCATAGGTCAATGCTTCACCACTGAGCCATGCCAGCTAGGTGACTTAATATTATTTTTTAATTTAATGAAGCACTGTTATGTTATACTATGAACGTTTTATTAAATTTACTCACATTCTTACCATTTTCTTTGTCCTTTCAAATTTCCTTAGATGAAGGTCTGTTGGAAAACTGGCGGGGGTGGGGTGTTGTTTTGTTTTATTGGGGGAGGGGGTGTTTATTGATTTGTTTTTTAAAATTTATTTTACTTTACCATTTATCATCTGTGTCCTCTCACACCTCCACCCACCCCACCCCACCGAAATCACCTCACTGTTTCCCATGTCCTTGAGTTCTCTCTCTCTCTCTCTTTTTCTTTTTTTGCTTACTCCCTCCACACACCAGAGCTGTCTACCTGTTCTCTAGCTATGAGCCTGTCTCTATTTTCTTTTTTAAATCCTCATCTGAGGATATTTTTTCCATTGATTTTTTTAAAAATATATTTTATTGAGTTTTTTTTTTACAGAGAGGAAAGGAGAGAGATAGAGTTAGAAACATCGATGAGAGAGAAACATCAACCAGCTGCCTCCTTCACACTCCCCACTGGGGATGTGGCCGCAACCAAGGTACATGCCCTTGACCGGGATCGAACCCGGGACCCCTGAGTCCGCAAGCCGACGCTCTATCCACTGAGCCAAACCGGTTTCGGCTCCATTGATTTTTAAAGAGAGTGTTGGGGGGAGGCAGGAGCAGGAGAGAGAAAGAGAGGGGCATTGATGTGAGAGAGATACATCGATTGGTCGCCTCCTTCATGCACCCCCACTGGGGCTGGGAACCTGCAGCCAAGGTATGTGCCCTTGCCCAGGAATCAAACTTGAGACCCTTCAGTACTCGCACCATCGCTTTAACCATCGAGCCAAACCCATGGGCAAAGTTTTCATTGTGTAAATGTACCACAGCTTTTTTATTCACTCATCTACTCGTGGTCACTTGGGCTGCTCCAAATCTTGGCTATTATAAATAACGCTGTAGTGAACATAGGGCTGCATATATTATTTTGAATTAGTGTTTCGAGTTTCTTTGGATAAATTTCCAGAAGTGGAATCGCTGGGTCATAAAACAGATTTGTTTTTTAATTTTTTGAGGTTAACTCCATACTGCTTCCACAGTGGCTGCACCAATCTGCATTCTCACCAACAGTGCACAAGGGTTCCCTTTTCTCCACATCCTCACCACCACTTGTTGTTTGTTGATTTATTGATGATAGCCTTTCTGACAGGTCTGAAGTGATACCTTATTGTGGTTTTAATTTGCATTTCTGTGATGATTACTGATGTTGAACATCTTTTCATATGTCTATTGACCATCTGTATGTCCTCTTTGGAAAAGCATCTGTTCAGGTCTTTTTCCCATTTTTTGATTGGATTGTTTGGTGTTGAGTTTTTTTTAATTATAAATTGTTTATAAATTTTGAATATTAACCCCTTATCAAATGTATCATTGGCAAATATGTTCTCCCATTCAGTGGGTTGTCTTTTCATTTTGTTGATGGTCTTATTTTGCTGTAGGAAAACTGTGTTTTGAATATGTCTTTATTTTGCCCTCAACATTGAAAGGTATTTTCTCTGGGTATAAATTTTTCATTGTTGTTGTTTTCTCTCAGAACATTGATGTCATTCCACTGTCCTCTGGTTTTCATGGCTGCTTTTGGGAAATAACTGCCAGTTTAACTGGTACTTCTTTGCCTGAATCACTCTTTTTTTCCTTTTGGTTACTTTTAAGATTTTCTGTTTATCTTGGTATATGGATTCTCACTACAGCATGACTCAGGATGTGTTTTAATTTTCCTGTTGGAGATACTTTGGGCTTCTTAAACCTGTGAGTTGGTGAATCTCATTAGTTCTCTTTGAAGATTGCCTTTACCCTGTTCTCTGTCCTCTCTTTGAATTTCATTTGGGTTCTGAGCAAATTCAGGCCCTCTTACTCTCTTCTCCACATCTCAGGTTCTTCCCAATATTTTCTATCCTCTTACTGCTCTGGGCCATAGTCTGGAGAATTCTATTTCCCATATCATTCAGCTCACTCATTCTCTCTTCAGGTGGTCTGATCTGCTAGTAAGCATGTCCATTGAAGTTTTACTATCAAGGATTGTATTTTATATTTCTAAAAGTTGTATTTGATTCTTTTTCAGATCCTCCAGGTCATATTATAGTTTCCTGTGCCTTGCATATGTTTTTAGTTTGTGTTTTATTTTTTTACATACAAAGACTAGTTATTTTGTATTATGTTCAATAATTTCAGCAACTTAATTCGTTGTGGGCTTATTTCTGACTGGTTCTTGCTTATTGCTTAGTTATTTTAAACTGTGCTATTTTCCTAGGCATGTTATTTGTGGGAGTTCTTTGAGGCTTAGGATGAAGGTCTCATGCCAGCAGAAATGGAAGGTAGATCTAGTGTAGGAAGAACAAAGCATTCTGAAACTGAGTAGCAATGATTTTGAATTGGTTTCCCAGTCCTTGTTCCTAAACCCTTTGGGACACATGTCTTTTATAACTCAGCTTTTTAAAATTTTTATTTTTAGAAATATCATGTGCTGTTTGTATTATGTGACACCCTGTAGTTAATATTTCTGAGTAAAAAATATGCATAGTCACTTTAAGAAAGATATATAGAGACCACAAGCAGCCTCTGGCAGTTCAAGTCAAATTTCTACTACCAAATGAATTTTGACATCCGTTTTATGTTTTTATATGCCAGATATACCTCTTTGAGGCTATCCTATGTAATAAAAGTATAGTATGCAAATTGTCCCCTTGACTGGAGTCCTTCTGGGAGTTTGACCAGGGGGCAAGGCTGGCTGGGGGAAGGGAGGGAGGCCCTGGCCAGCGGCAGGTGGCTGGGGGAAGGGAGGGAGTACCCTGCCAGCTGCCGCCAGACACTAGGGACCCTACCAATGCACGAATTTCATGCACTGGGCCTCTAGTTTGTAATAATAATTCAGAGCTCTTTAATATAAGTTTCAGAGCTCTTTGAATTTAAAAATCATGGACAATGGTCTGTCTGTGCTGCTTTAATTATATTTCTATGTACAGGAGTTGAGATACAGGCGAGTATCCTCATTGTTTCAGTTTGAGCCACTTAGGCAAAGAGGAAAGTGCTCTCACAAGATGGATAGTGTGCTTATGTGCTTCCTTTCCTCCCTACTTTTAAAAAATGAGATGCTGATACTCGAGACAGGTGGTATTGGCTAGTGGAGGCCACCTGTGTGTGATAGTCTGTTGGTGTGTGCAAACCAAATGTCTTAGTGCTTTTGTTTACATTTTGTAGCAATGTCAAGTTTCAAGGCCCAAAGAGTATCCCAGACCATTGGGACCCCTCAGCCCTGCCAGATCCCGGCTTTAAGGTATGGGTCTCGTGTTGTCTTGGAGTGGGGAGGAGAGTGTTCTTTGAGATCAGTGAGTGTGAGTGACGTGCTGTTTCCTCCACCACTGAGGAAGCTGTGAGGCCAGGGCTCAGGAGGGAGGACAGAAGAGGTATGTGTGTGGTTATTTTTTCAGGTTTGGGGGATTTTAAGGTTAGAGACCACCCAGGAGATGGCTGTGGTCCTGAGGGGAGAGGATGTATTGTAGATGGAAGACAGTGAGCTGGTAAATTTCTAGAAAGGGTAGAAATAGGAGCTGGGCTCAGCCAATATATATTAGTTACATTAAGCAAGAAAAGGAAAAGAAACCACTGACTATGACAAGCGACATCTAAAAGGGAAATTTCTGTTGGAAGGTGCTAGATAATAGAAGACAAGAGAAGGAACACTCAATTCAGCAGCTCCTTTAAGGCCTGTCAGATTTTGGGAATTGCGCTGAATTCAGTAGAGTACTCAGGCCAAGATCTGCCCCATGTATGTGGGGCACTCAGACTGGCCTCTGATGGCTAACTTGGCGCCAAGCATGTTGCAGCCAGCTTTTACAACTGATTGTCACTGCCTTGGGAGGACTCATCTTGTTGAGCTGACAAAGCTCACACAGACACCAGTGGCACAGGCAAGACCAGTGACAGGCAGGGTGAGTTGACAGCAGCACTCAGATGTCAGAGGACAAGGCAACCATATTGAGGGGACTAGGGAAGGCTCCACTCGGTCCACATCTGAACAATGGCTGGTGCTTGCACAGGTAGAGGTAGGAGAACATACAGGGTGATGGGAACTGCACGTGAAGCAGCCCAGGTCAGGACATGGGGTGTCAGGTGTATCTTGGATGGAGGGTATGAACAGACATGGGAAGCAGGAGAGAGGTCAGGGCTGGGCTGTGCAGTGCCTTGATCATGGGTTCGAACAGAGGCCATGACAAGTATGGGAACCCCTGAGGACCTCTGGTCTGGAAGGAGCAGGGCTGGTTTCCATACTTGAGGAAGAGGAGTTTAGCAGCTCCCATGAGATTGGAACAGGGAAACCAGAGTCAGAATTTGGGTTGCAGGGGACCCATGGACATGCATGCCAAGTCCTGACATGTAGGGTCTTTGGGGGTGATGGTGATGTGGCTATTACAAGGCTGTACATGGGGTAGAGGAAGAGGATGGTATTATAAAGGGACTCCCCAGAGATCCTCATCTGGTCTATCACTGGATCAAACCTCATGGCGCTGGGAACAGGGAGGCTGAATATAGGGTCCAGGCTGCACGTGCAGGAATTTGAGCATTGTCACTCTGACAGTCGCCTCTCCTGGCCCATAAAAGTGCTGTTTTCCCTGAACAAGAGGCTAAGGGAGAGTTGGGCTCAGCTGGGAGGGATGCAGTGGCCATGCTCCTGAGGTGCCACGTGCCCGTCTACCAGCCTGGCCTTTCCGTCAGTGCTTGTGGTGTGGGGCGTTCACACAATGCTGCTGCTCATGACAGCGTTTGCCTCTCTCCACCAAATGTATGCCTTCCACATTTATTGACACCAACACTTTGGGCTTGTAGACTATGTAGTCTGCCTTGTGTGGGGTCAGAAGAGCAGGGACATCCTGGGCATACCTAGGATGGTGCTGATGTAAGCATCATACCTGTCCTTCAGGCAGGTTTCACAGTGAACACAAATAGTACACATTCTGTACCTGGAGAGACTGACTTTTGGGATAAAGGGGAATGGTAATCACCTTCAGGGCTTGCTTTTACAGTTCTAGCATTTTAGGAGTAGCCTTGGAAAGAGATTGATCTGTACTTTATACTTTGATGATAACATAATAAAAATCTTTGCCCCTTGCAGCTGATCAGCCTCAGTTCTTTATCAGAAGAATATCAGAAGGTTTGCAATCTTTTTAACAATACGCTGCCCTACTACTATGTTCAGAAGATCGAGCGAGTCCAGAACCTGGCTCTCTGGGAAGTCTACCAGTGGTACGTCAAGGGAGGGCTTGCTCTCGGCAGGCTGATGACTTTGACCCCTCACACTCGTACATAGTAGGCTAGCTGCTTACCAAATGGGCCCTGGACTTCAGGGACAGTTCCAGATGGCAGCCACTGCTTGCCCAGTGCTGCTGGAATTGGGAACTGTGTTCCTGTTTTTTAATCTATCTCATCATCTTTATAGCTTAGTGCTGCATGTCCCCTCAGAGAGACGAGGGGAGAAAGCCAGCACTTGTATTCTGCTTCCCTAAAGATCGACAGGATGGTCCAGTATAAGCCACCCACACTCTGGAGAACATAAAGCTATTGTCCTGACAGCCAGAGAGTAGGGGCCTTCTTTTTTGCCTGAAGACCAGCATGTTCTTGGGCAGTTGTCTACGTGAGCTAGGGAGGAGAATCACAGCAGGTCACCATGGCAGGCCTGGGGTTCTGCTGACCTGTCCCCACAAAAGGTTGGAGCAGTCTCATCTGTGCTCTGGGCCAGTGATAAAATCAAGCCTCATGGTGCTGGGAACTTATGGGAGAGGGGACACAGATGACCCCTCATTGAGCAGCTGTCTCAGGCTCCCCCTGCTAAGCTCCATGAGGAAGCAAGCGGGTAGGCACAAAGCATGTCTGTCTTCCCAAGGCTGGTCTGCTTTGGAGGTTCAATTTGCTGCTGGAGGCCTAAGGCTGTGGAGGGAAAGGCTTCCCTCTGCTTTTCATCCAGGTCCTGTGTTCTACCTTTCCCTCTTTGGCCCATGGCTAGAGTATCATGGACTTGGATCCATATTTCCTGGCCTTGTGACACTTATGATAAAATATGTTTTCTTGGGTCAGGTGGCATGTGTTTGGTGGTAAGTGCTGTCTGTCTCCAGCACACATTTCTCTCCTGTGATTCTAGGCAAAAAGGGCAGATGCAGAAGAGAAATGGAGGGAAGGCGGTGGATGAGAGGCAGCTGTTTCATGGCACCAGCACTGATTTGGTTGACGCCATCTGCCAGCAGAATTTTGATTGGAGGGTCTGTGGTCTTCATGGCACTTCCTATGGCAAAGGTAAGGGTGAGGGCAGCTTGCACCAGCATAATCAGGCCTCGCTGCACTATCCAGGGCTCAGGAAACCGTTTTAAAGCAATTGATGGGGGTGGGGCGGGGGCGCAGTGTAAGCTGATAAGCCAGTTCATACTCAGTGAGGAATGGCCCTGCCATCTGTGGGGATGCCCAGCTGTTGGCACCCTTCCTCTCCTTTGTGTGCAACCAGGAGCCTGACCCAAGGGTTAGCATGGGCAGTCCTGCTTAGGCTGGGGTTTTGCTTCCTTAAGAGATGGGCCTATGTCCCTGTGGAGTGGAGGCCTCAGGAGATGGTGAGCACGAGTCAGGAGAGGAAGGGTGCCTACCCAAGCAACCCTGTGCCTGCACTATTTTGTAAGAGTAGAACTCTGAACACCTCAGATATATGCATGTAAATATGCCATTCTAGCTATTTGGTGAGTTATCTGAGTGTTTTTCTGTCTCTTGGTTATTTTTAAACTTTATTTGGACATAATTTCAAGGAAAGTTGCAAGAATAATATTTTTAAAAGTCCTGGGAAAAGTCCTGCATACATTTACCTAGATTCACGTGTCTTAATATTTTGCCATGTTGGCTTTATACCCCCCCTTTTTTTTTCTGATCCATTTGTAAGTGTGTGGCATATGTCATACTCCTTCACCCTTTAACACCTCCTAAGAAAAAGGACATTATCTTCTGTCATCACATGGTTACTAAATTGAAAAAATCTTATAGTGATGTGATAGTGTAATCAACAATCCCTGTCCCAGTTCCATCAGTTGTCCACAACTTAGCCTTAGTCCAGCATGATGACTAGGTGTCAGGATGGATGAGAGCCAGTGGAAGGTTGTAAATCCAAATGTATAGGTGGCAGTTTCCAACTCAAGTTCCCATTAAACAGGGTTCATAATTGTATGCATTGGGCTGCCGGTGTGGTTCCATGTATGGGATCTTGGGCACCTTATGATGTTGGGCATGACAGCCCCATTTTATAGCTGAGGAAACAGGTTTGGGGGTTAAGTAGTGTTATGCCCAGAGAGCCTTATGATTTGACTGACATATTCAGAATGTGAAAGGAGTTTTCTGTCTGTTTTGTGTCCCCTCTGATGCCCTTCATGGGGAAGGCTGGAGAAAGAGGGAGGATGGAGTACAGGAGCAAGATGTGGTGACAGAGGAGCAGAGGCCATTGGCATTGCCTGGTTGGCAGGATGCTAGAGCCCCTCCTGCCTGGCTGCAGCTGTCCTCCCAGTGCCCAACTAAGCCTGTGCGTATTTTTGCAGGGAGCTACTTTGCCCGAGATGCTGCATATTCCCACCACTACACCAAACCCGACTCGAAGTGCTACACGATGTTCCTGGCTCGGGTGCTGGTGGGCGAGTTCACCAGAGGCAATGCCTCCTTAGTCCGCCCCCCAGCCAAGGAGGATCAGGGCAACGTTCTCTACGACAGCTGTGTGAACAGCATGTCAGATCCTTCTATCTTCGTGATCTTTGAGAAGCACCAGGTCTATCCAGAGTATGTCATCCAGTACAGCTCCAGCAAGCCTCTGGATGGGGCCTCCACCCTGTTATCCCTGGCATCCTTTTTTGGTATCCGGCAGTGAGCACGAGGATGCATTTCATACCTTTCAGGCTTGTCTTCCTTGAAATAGCTATTTGGGATTTTTTTTTATAACAAAAAAGCTTTTAATGAACTGTTTAACATTGACTTTTCAATGAAGTTACGTTCTTTATCTCTTGCTGATGATAGTTTTTGGTTTTAAGTAATTTTTAAGCTTGATATGGGCTAACCAATAGTGATTGTAGGTGAGATTTTTACTAGGGTAAGTTTTACATTTTTCTATTTTTGTTGACTTTGTTACTGATTGGCACCAGGCACAGAGTTTCTAGTTAACTATTTTATAGATTGATTTTAATTTTTATTAATTTCTATCTATCTCTAGTGATTTGGTTTTTCAGGGTCTTGGTGGCATTATTCAACTTTTTATAGCCTATGTACAGAAAAACCTGTCTTGTGGCCTAGGGAGGTGCAGACATGGTGTCTGTTGCTCTGGTTCTAATCCAGGCAGCTCTTCTGCTGCTTCTCCTGGGCTCTGGCCTTGGAATTGGTCCATATATCACATCGTCAGACACATGGCTACTGTGGGGTGTCATTCAGCCCCTGCGGTTTTCCTTTGTCATGGGCCTACTGCGTGAATGCCTGTCCCAGCATCTTCTAAGCGCACTGGACATCCTCCGAATATGGGTTTTATATCTTCATGAGATTTGAATACCTGTGCTGCAGATGTCACAATATGGAAATAAAATAATATTTCTCTCAAGTGGGTGACGACTGAAGTCCATTGTTCAGCATCATGTATTGAGTTCCTGCTGGGTACAGGAACTTTTCTGGGTGTTGGAATATCACAGAGCCCCTGTTATTGGCTTCGGGGTGCTATGTCTAGTTTATCATGAAGCTGAAGAAGCCCCTTCCACAGCCTTGGAGGGGCCCCAGCTATATGGTCACATGGTCATACATTTTGGTTAAATTTGCAAGTTACATCTTAGTATTTTTCTTTTCTTTTTCCCATTTCACACAAGTTCCAAGCCCCACAAACCTAGAATCACTGTATGTTGTGGACATGGAGGAGGTGGGTGTGTCCTTTGTGTGTCTTCCACACACAGTGGGTTGTGGAGTCTGCTAGACACTGGCTGGCTCTTGTCCAGAGGCAGAGGGCTGGCAGGGAAGCTCCAGGATGTGAGGCTGTCTGCCCCTTCCTGGGTGCTGTACCCATTGGCCCCCCCCAGGTTCATTCTACAGCCACAGTCCTCTCCTGACCTGCACCCTTCTTCCCCTCACCTTCCTAATACAATATGTTCACTCTACACACGATGCCTTCAGTTCAGTTGGTTTGACCCAGAGAGTGATCTGGAACTTGACACAGGTCAGCTAATCAAACCAGAAGAGAACTGAGTTAAATGACCAGAAAAATGAAGAAGCAATGACAATACTACCTTTTTCACCAGCAGGTCCTAGGTGTATATGTTATGATTTTCAGAACCTCCCAAATATTTCCCCCACATCCTGACTAATCTTGAAATTTCATTCATTGCTTTTTTTTAAAATATATTTTATTGATTTTTTCACAGAGAGAAAGGGAGAGGGATAGAGAGTTTAGAAACATCAATGAGAGAGAAACATCGACCAGCTGCCTCCTGCACACCTCCTACTGGGGATGTGCCCGCAACCAAGGTACATGCCCCTGACCGGAATCGAACCTGGGACCTTTCAGTCCGTAGGCCGACGCTCTATTCACTGAGCCAAACTGGTTTGGCCATTCATTGCTTTTTGATTGGGTCACTAGTCCTCCTACCGTGTAGGTGGGGGGCCCGAGGGGTGTCAGAGAATCATTGAACAGGTGCTTGCCTGCTAAGTCTTTAAAAAAAAATTTTATGTATTGATTTTAGAGAGGCGGGGGGAGGAAGAGAGAAAAAAATCTGTCCCACTTATTTATGGAATCATTGGTTGCTTTTTAAAATTGTAAACATTTTTATTGATTTCAGAGAGGAAGGGAGAGGGAGATACAAACATCAATGATGAAAAAAAATCATTGATCGGCTGCTTCCTGCACACCCCCCAGTGGGGATCGAGCCCACAATCCATGCATGGGCCCTGAAATCAAACTGTGACCTCCTGGTTCATAGGTCAATGCTCAACCACTGTGCTGTTCCGGCCAGGCATTGGTTGCTTCTTGTATGTGCCCTGATTGGGGATGGAGCCTGCAACCTTGGTGTATCGGGATGTTGCTCTAACCAGCTGAGCTACCTGGCCAGGGCTGCCTATTAAGTCTTAAATGTAGATATACTGATCCCATGCTTTTTAACCATCTGGCTCCTGGGAGCCGAGGAGGGG
>NW_006300374.1:1708458-1723467 GCF_000327345.1 Myotis davidii
AGGAACCTGGGGTGGGAGAGTATCACATGCTCCAGAAAAGTCATGTGAGCTATGAAGACTGCAGACAACATGGATTGGCTGACCTTTGAGAAAGCAAGTCAGGAAAAGCAACTACATGGAATGGAAATTCAAGAGGAATGGGGGTTCATGAGGCCAGGTTGTAGGGTGGGCATGGGGAAAGCTGTTCCTCCTGTGTGGGCACAGGAGGGAGTGGGCAATGTGATGAGAAGTCAAAATGACCACGACTCAGAATGTTAATGCAAAGAGGTAGTGGGATCCAGGGCAAGTGTGTGTGTGATGGCCAAGTTGTCAGGAGGCCCAGCTGGGATGCAGCTGGAGGGCTTTGTTCAGGACCTGTCAGTGCCATTTCCTGCCCCTTGTTAGCTGGTGCTGGGTGTGAACAGTGGGCTTTAAACAGCCTGGGGATGTGTGTCCAGCAATTCTAGCCCATTAGGAAGCTTGACTGCTGTGTTTGGAGATTGTGACCACCTGGATGGAGAAGGGGAGGGAAGCCAACAGAGTTGATGGGCTGGGGTGTCAGGTGTGGACCTGCACCTCAACTAGGGAGCCAGGTGCTCAGCTGGGCCCTTCTGCAGGATGAGTTTCTGTGATGGCCATGGGGGGTCAGGGACTGGGGGAGACACGTGGGGCCATCAGGGGAGCAAATGGGTCACTGGGAATGGGAATGGATGGTTTTTCCCAGTGAGTCTGAGCCCTGGACTGGGCATCTCAAAGGGGCTGGGTTCCAGAGATGAGCAGGTGGTGGGCAGCACGTGTGTGAGTGGGTTGTGATGGGCTGGTGGGACCTCCTGAGCAGTGGTCCGCAAACTGTGGCTCTTTGGCCCCTTGAGTGTGGCTTGTCCACAAAATACCCACTTCTGCGCATGCACCACGAAGTTTCAATCGCACTGTACATGTGCGCCCGCAGAGGCAGCATTTCCAGCCACGGATATGTGGCAACCTATTCTGCCAGCTCACCTGAAACAGTCTGAACTTTCTAAAGGTGGGTCAGCATCTGGGTATCCCATCCATGCTCACAGATTCCTATTATCTATACGGCATTTAGCCCCTTAATGCAAATAAGAGGTCAGATAGAGGAAAAGGTCTTTGATCTTGGTCAGCCTCCCTGCTTTACAGATGGGAAAACCGAGGCTCAGGGAGGTGGCAAGATCATGGCTGTTGGTGGGAGATCTGGGATTCAATTTGCAAGTTCTTTGTTGAATTTACACTTCTCAGCAATACAATAACTACTTTTTACTAACATTCACCTCTGTATTTTAATTGATCAAGATTAAGAAAAGATGATGCTCTTAAAAAGTACACTTTAGCCTCTATCACTTTTATGTACATTGAAACTTAAGAAGTCAGTATTACCCTACCTAGAAATATCAAAGAATAATAAAGCTTTTGAACCACCTTTGAAGTTGAACTTCTGAATGTCATTGCCTCAGTCAAATACTGCAAAGCACCAGAAGCTGAAAAGGCCTATGAGCTGGTACCATCAGGACAGCTCAGCACAGTGCCCCTGTGTCGATTCCTTCCATCCTGAGGCCAGGACAAAACCTCAAGTTCTCAGTCATTTTGTCAAAGCTACAGTTTCACTTATTTATCAGCAATTTCTTATTGAGAGAGGGGGATCTGTCGTTCAAACACCATTGGCAAAGATAAAACTAAGTTTAACAAACGTTTATTAAACATTTAGGAAATGTTACGGAAATGACCTCTTTTATACTTGTATGCCAGGCACCCTTTAAATTACTTAGATGACGTTCCCCCCAAATCCGAATTTCCACAAGGGTTTTCTTTGAATTAGAAGGTGCTGTTGTAACTGTGTCAGCGGGAGACAATCTTGATGTAGACACCATTTTTTGGACTTAGGGCAGATTTGGATTCTAGCTGCAGTGGTACCTAAGGTAGAGGAGATTAAAACATTTGTCACAGATAAAAACATCCACAGGAAAACATTCTTGGAACCGGGCCTGAAGCAGGGTTATGGAAATTCGGCTGAGGTCTCAGAGAGTTGAGCCAGGAGCAAGCAGTGCAGCCTCCCATCAGGACCCCTCGGACCCAGCAGAGCTGCTTCTCCAGGACTAGGCACTGGGCCCTGCAGCACTGGTGCTCATTCCCCCTTTCCTGTGTTAATAATTCCCATTTATTCTCCCAAGAACCCTGCAAAAGAGGTAGAGGTGGCTCACTTTGCAAATGAAGAAATGAAGGTTCAGAGAGGCCAAGTGACTTGTTCAAGGTCACATGACTAAAAAATAAAGAGCCAAGCCTCAAACTCTTCTCATCTCCATCTCCCTCCCTGTGCCAAGCCAGACCCTGAGCAGCCTCTCTGGGAAGGACTTTGGGGAGTTGGTCCTCATGCTGTTCCCTGCTCAAGTGTGCTGTGGTCTGACCTCAGTGCCATGCAGAAAGCTTTCCTTATGTCTTACAAGGAAGATCCCTGGTGGGCTGGGGTCTTGGAAGAAACACCAAAGAAATACTTAAGAAGCAGGGTAGTCCCTGGAGCCATATGTAAAATGATGGTTCAGTGGCTCACGTGAACCCTTTCGAGGAAAGGAGTCACCAGGCCTTACTACTGGGGCCTTGGCAGAATTGTCAGATGTCTTTGAGGATTGTAGTTCAGATGGGAGACCAGTTCTATGCCCCAGAAGCAAGATGGTCTAGACCTGTGCTATCCTGTATGGTAGCCACTAGCATTATGTAGCTGTTGAATGCTTGAAATGTGGTTAGTGGAAAGGGGGCTGAATTTTTTATTTGATTTAATCATTAACATTTAAATAGCCAAATGTGGCTAGTAGCTCCTGTATTAGTGCAGGCCTAGACAAACTAGAAACACCATTGGACTTCAAAAAAAGGAGGTCATTTGGGGCTAGCGAAGCCAGGGAGGGCTTCCTGGAGGAGGTGACTCCTGAGGTGGGTCTAGGAATGGGAGAAGCCATGTGAGCAGAACTTCTCAGGAGTCACTTTGGGATTTGAGGCAACACCCAGGAATGTGGAGGATGGGACTAGACTTGGGGTGGAAAGTTGAAGAGATGACATTCCAGGTCGGGGCAGTAGCCTGAGCAGGTAGAATGCTCTTAGAGTGGGAAGTTGGGGTAGGGAATGTAAAATGGGCTCAGATAAGTTCTCCCCAGATCAGCAGGCTCCAGACTCATGGCTGGTTCTTGAGCTGGGAAGTGCCAGGCATAAGCAGTGGTTGGGGACATTGACCCAGCCACTGTACTGTATGTCAAGATGAAGGGTAATGAGGCAAACCCCAGAAGGAAGTCTTGCACACGTGGAAGACCTAGGGCAATCAGACCTGCCTTCTTTCTCTGTTCCCTCATCTGCTTTGGCTCAACTCTGTTCCCAATTTGTCCCTCCTCTCTCCAGCAGTGACCATCAGAACTTGGTGGACATTTTCACATCCAATATCTTTTTTAGCCCAACTGAACTCCTTATTCCTCCTGGACCAGCACCCACCCCAGTCTCCCTGTTTGCTGGGGGAGAGGGGCAGTGCCTCTCTGGATCTAGAAGTTGTCACCATCTGTCACTGTGTCCTTATCTGTCCCCTATGCGCTCTGGTCCAGGTCTACTGCTGTGCAGGGGAGTTCCAAAAAGGCATGGAGGAGAGCGAAGTTCTGGTTGTGTGGGGAACAGCTAGCCCCTTGCAGGCAGGCTGCTGGATGTGGAGGAGAGGGAGGACTTGGGAATGAGCAAGATCTGATTTGAACCCCAGTTTCTTCACTGGCTAGTCATTCATTTGCTTGTTGATGTTTGTTGAATGAATGAATGAGCATCTGCCATGTGCCTGGCATTAAGCTGGGTGCTGAGGCACCGAACAATAAATATGACAAACTTGTTCCCTGTTCTCACGGAGCCCGTAGTCCAACTGTTTGACCTCAGGCAAGTTACTTAACCTCTTTTTAGCTCCTCGTCTGAAAATGGGAATAATAAAACCTACTTTGGATTCTCTTTGCCAAGGAGGGAAGGGCTATAGCATCATGAGGGCTAACGCTACTGTACAAAGAAGAAGAAGAATATTAGGCCAGCTGCCGGGCAGACAACGCGGTGAACACGCCTGAGCCTGGAGCAGCAGGGCTCACCAGCAGGGGGCTCACCTGAGTCTCAGGGCAGACTTCAAACCGGAACTTGCTCAGGAGGTGGAGCAGCGTCAGCTTGACCTCCAGCAGCCCCAGCCGCACCCCGAGGCAGCCCCGGGGACCCGCTCCGAATGGCAGGTAGGTGAAGGGTCGCCGGCACCTCTGGGCCTCAGCCGTGAACCTGTGAGGCAGCGCAGTCAGGGTTGGCCCAGGACACCCGCCTTCACTTCGGGGCCTCTTCGGCCACTGGGTCTGGCTGAGGGTCCCCTACATCAGAGGTGACGATCCTACCAAGCGGCCTAACCTCCACCGAAGTCAACAGAATCCCGTTTTCTCTTGGGCCTGTCCCCAAACTATGGAGCTGGTGGCTGCTAATCCCTGAGCTTTCGTTCCACTCCCCTCCTCCCTTCCTGCAAAGGCATTTTGAATGAAAAGAATCACCTGCACAGTCAGTGTTGCCCTCCTGCCCTCCTACAGCCCATCGTGCTGTTAACGAGCCTGCGGGCTCACTGTGATCCAGAAAGGTAAGAGCCTTAAAGAAACCACAGCCCTTACATGGACCCTGGGCTCCACCTTCTCAATCAGCCAGAGGTGACACCAGCCATACTTCCTAAGAAGGGTCCCCGGGCCCTGGTCCTCCTCTCCTGCCCCAAGGCCAGGTCCTGCCAGCTGTCCTTGCCCCTCTGGTTCAAGCAGTGAAATTGAACTACTGGAAGCTGTGGTACTTGAACCACGAAGGCCTTCCTCAGAGGAATTGCCTATCTGCTACACATGGCAGCATGTGCCACACGTGTTCCGTGGCAGTAAAGCTAGGCGACAGCCATTGTTGTGTGGTAGCCAGCTCACGTCTTACCACCTCCACACTTTTCTGGGCCCAAGGTGCCCTGGAGCCCCCATCCCCTTATTCAACTGAATATTAATGCAATGTTTGTTTCAAAGATGATGCTATAAGCCCGGCGGCCACTGTTTATGGTTCCTGATCTTTATTTCCAGGAGCTGCTGTGCAGCAGGGTATAGTATTTGTCTAGGCCCCGCTGCCCACAGCTTCCCTGTGGCTGGTTGTAGAGCTGGGGTTGGGTCCCCGGGAAGCTGGAAGCGCTGGAGGTGGAGCCCACCTGCTGCCTGACCAGCCCTCCCTGGCCAGATCGACAGGAAGGGACAGAAATGCGTTCTTTTGAGGAGGGGCTGTGGATACTGGTGCAGACATTTTAAGCCTGGGAGCTAGAAATGAAGTGTAAACAAGGGACCACATCCCACGTAGGGGCAGGAGGGGGTCCAGGTCTGCCATGTTAGTCTGGTTCTCATGAATTCCTGGAGAAATTGTGTTGGATCTTCTTGTTTTGGATCAGGCTCCATTTTTTAAAAAGGAAAAGATGTTGTGTTACTTTCCCATGCGCACCTGAAATATGATCCGGTGTCCTGTGTCCTAGTTTGAACAAACAGAAGACACCCACTTGAAATTGCCTTGTTCCTTGCGTGCAGTGCTGCGAAATGCTAACTCTCTGGATTCTGTTTGGGCTTTTAAAAGTGGTACAATATGATTGCCTTGGCTTTTGACATGGGACAGTGGTACTAGATCTTTACCAAATCTGTGTCTCCAGGCAGCCACCTACAATCTCCCCTTCGCTCACCTCCCTCAGGGGCCCATTAGAAGGGGTGGTGCTCACCTCTCGGGGTCAAAGGCCTCTGGACGTGGCCAGTGCTCCGGGTCATGGTGTAAGGCGCCCACAGCCATTTCGACCACTGTGCCTGCGGGAATGCGCTGCCCCAGCAACTCGCAGTCCTGTGCCGCCTCCCGTGTGAACCTGTGGGGGCGGGGAGGGAGGGGGGAACAACGGGTCACCCCGGCCTTGATGCAGAATAGAGATGAGGAGAGCTAGGGTGGGGTGATGCCGGGGCAAAGGTGTTCTGGGTCTGAAGTGTGGAATGAGGGACAAGGGAAGAGGAGGCCCTGTCCCCTTTGGGGGTGACCAAGACCTACCCACCCCACCCCATTAAGTCTCTACTGCCCAGGACCCTGCAGCCTCGGCCAAGCATGTCAAACTCAAAGGCTAACACTGGCCAAATAAACGAGGCATGTGGCCTAAGGGCCACGAGTTTGACATGCTTGCTCTAGGCCAGCCGTGGGCAAACTACGGCCAGCGGGCCGGATCCGGCCCAATTGAAATGAATAAAACTAAAAAAAAAAAAAAAAAAGACCATACCCTTTTATGTAATGATGTTTACTTTGAATTTATATTAGTTCATACAAACACTCCATCCATGCTTTTGTTCCAGCCCTCCGGTCCAGTTTAAGAACCCATTGTGGCCCTCCAGTCAAAAAGTTTGCCCACCCCTGGGCTAGGCTCTTTAGACTGGCCTGGCCTTTGGTGAAAGCACAGTCACTGCTCCTTCTTCATCCAGTCTGAAGCCCATCTTATGCTGGGTTGGGGGCACATGGGTGCCTTTGAAGGGCTTATTTCTGGTGCAGTTTTACGTGGCCACACCCTCCCTCACCCTTCGCTTTACCTAACGGAAATTTGAGTTTGAAAATCTGTTCCCCATTTATTGTCTGTGTTACTATGGATAAGTTCCACCAGAGAGGAATGCTTCTGGTCAGATGGTTTATTTTATCGAATGGCCATGGCATAATGCCTTTTATGTTCTATTTTTTAAGGGCTAGACTATCTATGTTTGCATATGGACAGACAATTTCTGGAAGAATTCCTAAACTGCTCCCATTATCTCCTCTAGGGGATGGGACTGGGGTGGAGGATGGCAGGGCACCAGGCTGACAACTTTTTCTTTGGATCCTTCTGTGTTGTTTAGTTTTTTGGGGTATTTTTTAGGTATAAGCATATTGTTTTGGTAATATAAATAATTTTTAAAAATTAGAAATAATCTATGTTGGCTTTTGCTTCAAGTGGTAGGACTTGGCTTCCCTCAATATCTTAGAGGAGATAAAATTACTATATTAATTATAGCTATAAAAGATATTAACAGCAACCGCAGCTCCTTGCAGCATTTACCACTCTGTTATGAGCATTTAATGTAAGAGTCAGGAGCCTGAGAGGCAGGGTTGTGGGGCCCCCTTCAGATCCTCAGTTACTAATGCAGTTAATATGTGTATGCATGTGGGATCAAAACCCCAGTTTTGAGCAGGAAGATGGGGGGAGGGGTGTACAACTTCAGCTCAAAAAGAATCAAACAAGGCTACTCCCTGGCATCCCTTCTTGGTCATCTTTACCGGAAATAGCTTGGACCTGGATGCAAAGGCCCCTACAAAACAGAAAACAGGGCCTCCCTTCTGAACATGGTGGCCTCTCTGGCTCGGTTAGGCTGCATAAAAGGCCAGAAAAAAATCTCTGAATTCTACTGCATAGAAATTGGACTCACATTAATAACCTTTCAATAAGAATTATGTTTTTCACAAGGGCCATTCTGAGTTATTTTTATAGATGAGGGTGTCAGTCAAGTTGTATCAGTGCTTGGGAAAAGCTAGCAGGCTTTTTCTGAGATTAAAGGAATAATAAAATGGAATAGAAGAATAGAATTAGACTAGACTAGACTAGAATAGAATAATAAAATTCTCACTCTCTTTACATTCACCTCAAATCCTATGCCTGGGCCAAAGCGAATTGGCCTCTTGTTTGGGTGAGAATAATGATGGTTTGCCTGTCTCATTTTTGTTGTTTGATAACAGAAATCAGCAGAGCTGATACAGTTTAAAATGCCAATGGAGTAGGGGTAGAGGAAGGTGAGGCTCAGGAGATCATGGAGTGCCCGGGGTTGGAGCAGGACTGGAAGCTGGCCACTCGACTCGAAGCTCAGTGCCTCTTGCTCTTTACCGCATACCTTCCATGGCAGGCTACTCAGAGGGGAGTGCGTTTTCCCATCACTATTCCACTGATTCTCACTGTACTCTGTGGGGCAGGCGGAGCAGGCACGCGTGCCCATTGAACACTCAGGACACAGAGGCACAGAGCAGTACAGAACTTAGCCAAGGTCACACAGTAAACTCAGGGCTGGGCCAAGACTCCTGACTTTATATCTAGACCAGCGATTTTCAACTGGCGTGCTATACGACTTTTTAACACGTGCACTACCTGACTAGTCAGGGCCCCTGACCTCTTTTCCTTTAGATTGTCAAATTAAAAATTGCCAACAGCCAACAACAATAGCTAAAAAATTATACCTATTTTTTTTTTGCCAGACCTGCAAAAATTATACTTTTTGGCATGCCACAGAATTTTAGTAATTAGTTAATGTGTGCCATGAAAAAGGTAGAAAAATCACTGGTCTAGACCCATTCTGTCAGTATAGGTCACTGCACTGTATGCGACTTTATGGGGGAATTTTAACAAATGCATCCAGGTACTCTGGTTTCTGTCCTGTCCCGGAGTGGGAGCGCCAGTGTGCTCTTTCCCAGGAGCGATGCTGTTGCCGACTTGCTCACATGGTGCTGCGGATACAGGCCAGCAGGAGGACTGGAGAACTGGCCGCGGCATTTTGTGTTTAAGAGCCTGTTCACTTTGTCACCCAACACGTCATCTATTCAAGGTCTGGTGATGAATTTTTGATTGCGTTTAGATTCAGGAAATGATGTGTCTTTGATGAGTTTATACACTTTCCTCCCCCTAGAGAACACGACTGTTCAACTCAGCTGAGTTCCCCCTGTGCCAGGAGCCCCGGCACCCGCAGGCCTGACCTGGGACACCGGTGTCTCTGGGGCCCCCTAAAGGCTTCTTTCCTTTTGACGGTCTTTGTTGTGTCTCTGAATGTCTTATTTTGAATTTTCTTTTAATGTGTATAGCAGCCGCCCAAGTTCTATTAGAAGGACGTTGGATATAAATCATTAAAAAACAAAGATTGGATACAGTTTGCTTTGCGGCTCCCTCCAAATCAGGAAGGCCCGTGGAGTCACTCCTCACCCTGGCCCCAGGGGAGCAGGCAGGCCTGGCGTCACCACTGCTCCCAGGCAGGTGACAGAAGCCTCGTGTGCTCGGGGACCACGTATCATGACTCACACCCTGGAATTCTCTACATTTGCTCTGGGCCTGAACATATTGGACAATATCTACAAACACACTCTCTAGTGATGTTTTTGGAATATAATTTCAAGATACCTACAAATCATCCACATTTTCTTATATCTCCTTGTGGTTTATTCATTCATAGAAATGTGGATGGACTTTATTGTGTGGCTTCTGATTCTGGAGCCTGAAATCTAGACCTGAAGGGAGACCCGGCTCCACGAGATGCCTGGTTTAGGGGGACTTTGAAAGAAGCAGGTGGCCTGGTTCCTGCTCTCAAGGCACCACAGGCTAGCGTGGCTGGATGTACAGTGGAGACATTTTACAGAGCAGCTGAAATGTGTCCAAATATAACACGAAGCATAGTTAGGGCCCCAAAGTGCCGGGGAGGGAGGCAGTGAGGAACAGTGCGGCGTGGTGCAGTCAGACCTTGGCTTGGAACTCCGAAGACAGAACAGGTGTGGGCTGTTGGGGACCAGGCCTTGGCCGCCCCCCCTGGAATGTCAACTCCAAGGTGTGTCTCTGTTTTGTACGTGGCTCATTTCCTAGTGCATGGCACAAGGCAGATGCTCAATAAAAGCTGCTGAAGGAAGGAAGGAAGGAAGGAAGGAATGGGCCAGGGGAGTGGCAAAAGCCAATGCTGGGAAGCCAAGGAGACCAGCTTGGGGTGGGGAGGAAGGTCATGTTGAGATGCTTATTGCTGTGGTTACTGCATGGAAGGCATTACACCTGGTGCCCCCAGGGGATACAAAGAAACGTAAGACTCAGATCCTGCCTCCAAGGAGCTTGAGTCCAGCGTTGCTGATAACACAGGTGGTGGCAGACTGCACAGGTGAGGACCCCAAGCAGTGATGCTGAAGGGACCTGGGGTGCAGGGTGGGGGTGCGAGCCTACCTGAAAGCCGGTGGGTACATCCTCAAGGTCTCTGCGATCACCATGTCCAGGTAGGGCAGGCCTTCCTGGAGGCTGCAGTACTCAGGGGCCGTCTGACCGAGGGATGTGACAAAGGAAGAGTGTCGAGTTAGACCAAGTACACAGCCTTCTTTTCCCTTCACGTTAGAGTCCTGCTCCAACTTGAGCAAACACTTAAATGGAACCCCCACCAGATCCAAAGCTGACACCACCGCGATGGCATGTGATGAGCGCCCCGCATGTCCTGTTGAGCAGAATGTCCTCTGTGCTTGTTTCATGGTGCTACTAGTATACTACTGAGGCCAGGCAGGCCCAGCCGGGGGCTGGGGTCTCTGAGTGTCATGTAGAGAAGTTCAGTTATGAAACATCCCTGGCACTTATGGAGACCTGGTGATGCAGCAGGCTATGCATTGTACAGACACTACCTTATTTAATCCTCCCAGCAAATTGGCCAGACAGCTAGTAAATGAGGAAACTGTGGTTGTAGGTACCAATAAAGTTACAAGACAAATAGTGAAATAGAAGAAGAAAGAAAAGTTTGCAACATTTATAAAGGATTAATAATAGTAGCAGAACCCAAAGAGCTAAGAAGAGAAATTCATTAGAAAAAGGGCCAAAGGCTATGAAGAGGCAAAGCACGGAAGAAGAAATACAAGTTGTCATGATAAGAATTCAAATGAAAATCATGAGAGTCCATTTGTCACCTATCAGATTAGGAAAAGTTGGGAAACATTGATTAGATGCTGGGGTGGGGGAGGTATGGAGCTAATAATACCTCATGTTGGGGAGCCCTGACACCCCCTGACGACTTCCACTGCAGTGGCACCGTCCTGCTCTGGCCCTCACCTTGCAAAATGACATTGACTGAAATGACATTATTCGAGGCTCCGCCAAACTGAGTGTGTTCTGCATGGAGGTCTGAAGGCCTTTGAGGGTCGCAGCCTACTGTGGGTTTGGGTGAGCCTATTTGAAAGAAAATGTGCTAAGATGGACTAAGGGATATTTGTATGATAAAGTTAAAGCCTTCATTTATTCTTTTCCTGGAGGAGCTTTTAACTGTGCTTCTAAGCTTTTGGCTCAACTTACACATGTGAGCATTAGTGTGGCCCAGCAGTTCTGTGGTGGAACATGAGCTGCAGCGGACAGCTTTTAATACAGATGGATGCTTGGGCCCCGCCCACTCATTTACTTATTCATTCAACCCAGGGAGTGTTGGTCCACACTATTGATTGATTATTGGTCCGAAGGGGAGCCTGGGCCCCACCTTTTCTTTTGAAGTCCTTCTCTCCCCAGGTTCTTGTGTGTAGCCTGAGGGGTCAAACCACTGCTAGTCTTCCTGTCTGTCTGCTACCCCAGGATCCTCCTTTCGGGATGGGGTGGAGAGAGGCGCAGGCCTCTGTGTTTTAATGGGACTATGTTTTATTTCCCCGTCCCATTTACAGACCAGCCCACCCTCTGGGACCTAGTTTTGCTGGCCTGTAGTTCTTTTCAGGAAAATCTGGGACAAAGGGGTTGTGAGCCAATCCTGCCAGCAGAGGGCAGCAAATGTATGGCAAATGGGGACTCCCCTGGAGGCTGGGCCCCAACTCAGAATCACAAGTTAGACCCCAAAGGACCGTAGAAATCATGAATCCAGATTCTTCATCATAGAGGTGGGAAAAACGAGCCCCAGAGAGGGAAGCCATGAACCTCCAAGTCACACAGATGGAATTTGGAATGGAAACCCAAGTGTTACTCATTCAGCAATCCCTCAAACACCTACTGTGTGCCAGGTGGGGGGCTAGGTGCTGGGATCCAACAGGATTAAGTCTCTGCTCCATGGGGAAACAGACTCCTAAGTAAGTCCTTAGACTGAATGTGGGCTTAGGAACGGGAACTATAGCTCTTTTTTGGGAGCTCATTTATTTACTTATTCATCCAACCCAGAGAGAGTTGGTGCATACTATTGACCAGGCCCGGTGCTAGGCACAGGGGCATCACTTTGAGACCCACTAAGTTACAGGATGGGAGCTGTGGGAGAACTGACAAGGGGCACATGTCCTGGCATTTGGATGGGGCAGCTGCTAGAAGGAAGTGATGTCTAAACAGAGATCCTTACAGCGAACAAGAAGAAACAGGTGAAAAGTGGGTGGACTTGTTGGGATGCTGGTTCAAACCAATAAAAAAAACAACAAAACACGTCAATCACAGGGCCTTGGACCCTGAGGGGATATTCTGTGTGCTTAGGAACATATGGTTTATTTTTAGTGGGATGATGGTATGGTGGGCGTGTTTTAGAAAAGAGCCCTTTTCTTTTAGAGCTATATACCGAAATATTTACAGACGACGTGATGAGATGCCTGGGATTCCTCTTTAATGGAAGTGGGGTAGGATGGGAGTTACCTGAAACTAGAGTGGCCATAAGTTGACTCTGGTTGAAGTCAGGTGATGGGTATACCCAGGGTTTATGCAATTACTCTTCCAATTTGTGTAGGTTAAAGCTTTGTTTCCTATAAAGTTAAACTACTAAATAGACATTTAAACAGCAGGAGTGGGTGGAATAGCCTCTGCAAAGACTCTGAGCTGTGTTAAAGAATTAAAAATGATTGCATTGGGTGGCTGAGTGGGAGAGGGGACACTGGGGGTTGAATCTTGGACAATAGGGAGCAGGTCTCCAGGCACAGGAGGCAGAAAGGCCTCCCACCGGGACAAGCCCTCGGGCAGCATCAGAAGTCGATGAAATGTGGAGGGGATTGTACACAGTGGCGGAGGGCTGTCCGAAAAGCAAGGCAAAGGCCGTTATGCAATGTGGGTTGATATGCTACACATTTTTCGTTGCCATCTAGAAAAAACTAAGAGAGAAAAAATCGGGGGGTGGAGGAGAATTCACGAGAGGTGAATAGGAGAAGGAAGGGACGCTTAGTCAAGGAAGTGCTTTTCCTTGAAGAGCAGGCTGGCCGCTCACCCCGAGTGTTGAAGATGGAAGCAGCGTCTCGCAGGCAGGAGGCTGGACCATGGGCTGAGCGTTCCTGTGCTGCCGGCCTGGGCCTGCTCAGCCCCTGTCCATCTGGTCAGGCGGGGTCTGCCTACCTGGAGTGTCAGAGGGCCTTGGGGGGGGGTCTGAGCAGAATATTCTCTGTCCAGACAGGACGCATGTGAAGCATCTTAAAAAGTGGTCTCTAGAGGTTTTCCCTGAGTCCTGCTGCACAGACCAAAGAACTCAGAATCAGAACCAGGAGGACTCTTAAAGTCAGCCTGCCTGCCTCCCCCACAGAGCTGCAGCCTCGGTCCCTGATCGTGGCCCTGCCTGGAGTCGTCACCAGGTTCGGCCGGGGCTCCATCCTGGATCCACGGCCCATCAGCTGTGGCCTTGGGCCAGTTGCCAAGGCAACATCAGAAGGTCACCTGGTCTGTAAGTTGGGGTCATGACAGTCCCCACCCATCTCTAGGGCAGGGCGGACGAGCCGGTGCAAGGTCTCTGGAAACTGAATGTACCAAACAAGCTGATGATATTTCTGTTCGGACATATTCAGTAGCAGGGAGATCATTTCATCGGGAGGCCCTCCGTTGTGTATGAAACTGTAAGGATGCGTCAAAGAGGAGAGTGATTCTAAAATCTGATAGCATTTACTTCGGCTGGGGCTTACTTCATAGCATAAGTAACTGCCCTGAGAAGGTTGAAAATCAGTATTAAATATTTATTAATACTTAACATTGGGAAATATCGACTAAATAGTTAATGGATAAATATTGGGAAAAATAGAAACTTAAACAGTAAACTGGATCTTTGTGTTGTGGTTTACCTCCCAATCCAGCATTCCTTCATTTCTAGGGAGATTTTTTCCATTTGCGTTTGATTTTGAATGGGCAGTAATTCGAATTTTATTTTTAAGGTTCTTGGTTTCTTAGTGTTTAGATCATATAGGTTAGGATCTGTAAACCGATATCTAAATGCAATAAGTAAACTGATGGTTAAAGGAACTTCATGGAAAATCTTTAGATAAAGCCCTTGAAGAGGAAATCATACTGCTCTCTCCTATTAATATCGCTTTGCTACATTTAGATTATTGTGTACATTTTCTCTGTAAGCTAGACACACACACACACACACACACACACACACACACACACACACACACACACACCCAGTCACCCACATCCACACACACCCACATCTACACACACACCCTAAATATGATGTGGAGTATACATGAGAAAAAGAAAATAAAAAATGTCATTGCTTTCAAAGAGATTTTTCCCAGCCCTAGCTGGTTTGGCTCAGTGGATGGAGCATCGCCTGCAGACTGTAGGGTCCCAGGTTTGATCCTAGGTTTGATTCCCATCAGGGGCACATGCCCAGTTTGCGGGCTCAATCCCCAGTAGGAGGCATGTGGGAGGCAGCCAATCAATGATTCTCTCTCATCATTGTTGTTTATATCTCTCTCCCTCTCCCTTCCTCTCTGAAATCAATAAAAATATATGTAAAGAAAAAAAGGTTTTCCCCAGAGCCCTGGCCTGTGTGGCTCAGTGATTAGAGTGTTGGCCACGCACCGAAGGGTTGTACCTGAGTTACAGGTTTGCTTCCCACCCCCAGTTGGGGTGCATGTGGGGGGCAACCAATAGATCAAGCAGGTCAAACTCATGGCTCATGGGCCACATGTCTCGTTTATTTGGCCCATGTTAGCCTTTGAGTTTGACATGCTTTCAATAGATGTCTCTCTCTCTCTCTCTCTCTCTCTCTCTCTCTTCTCTCTTCCTCTCTCTAAATAAAAAAATCAATAAATCCTCTCTTCCCCCTGCCACCCTTCCTTCCACTCTCTCTGAAAAGCAATAGAAAAAATATCCTCAGATGAGGATTAACAAAAAAAAAAGAAGAAGAAGAAAAGAAGATTTTTCCTGGAGATCAGGGAGCTAATAGGAATGTTATCATTGTTCTATTTTGCTAAAGGAAATAGAAACAGGGTGGCATCAGTTTTGTGCCTCCCAAGTCGCAGCAGCCTGAGGCAGTGTTGATGGGT
>NW_006300374.1:1723480-1739544 GCF_000327345.1 Myotis davidii
ATAGCGCTATGCGGGCTGAGCCATCCCAGCCCTCCCTCCCCTCCAGGAGGCAGGGAACTTGAAATCCCTTAGGATGCAGCATTCTAGCATCGGGACAGCCACAGGCCATGCAGCCAGATGAAGAACAGATTTCCATTCGCTCCGATTCTCCGGGGGACATAAGACTATAACATGAAACCAGTCCAGAGGAGTGTGGTGACATTGGCTTTGCCCTTTTGCCCACGAACCCAGAAGAGAAGCCCCTCCCCTTGCCACCAGTCTCCAAGGTGAGGAGGGAGTCCTCAGGGTGAGGCCTCAGCAGGGCCTGGGCTCCTCACTGCCCAAGTCTCGCCGCAGAGGCGCTGAGGTCCTTTCAGCTCGGAGATTCCGTAGACGTGGCTAGTGAGCGGTTTCAGGCTCGGAGCAAGAGGCAATGGGGGGCGGAGGTCATGGTTACAGAGGGGCCGGAGGAGGGTCTTTGAACAGCGCTGGCTTGCCTAGCCAATGCCCAGAAAGTCCTACGTGCTAGTTTAAAGAATTTGGCAGGTTTAGATGCATACATCAGAAAAAGTAATTAGGAAAGTATATATAGCATCTATTTATATCCACTTTGAAAGGAAAGAGACAGGCTCATCTCACATGAACACGTGGCTTATTCCAGGTGCTCTGTGCTCTGAGGTCCAGGCCATAGAGATTGGTGGGGAGGGGGAGATGTAATGAAAGAACATAAACCAGCCTGAGTGTGCGCACACACACACAGTCAGCACGCACAGCCCATGGCCCTGGCTTGAGCTTTATTGATAGCGCTCACCCCGCAGGAATGTCTGTCTTTAGAGATCTATAATAATAGCACTTGCCTCCTGCCATACTTTACTGCCCGGAGGACTTTTACATCCATTGTATCGTTGGTCCTCACAACTGCACTGTGAGGTGTTAGGGCAGTTTTGTTGCCTATTTTACTGATGAAAGCAGAGATTCAGAGAGGTCCATGGCTTGTCCAAGGTCACACAGCTAGGAAATGGCAGAGTCCGAACTAAATCCAAATCTTCAGATGCCAAGCATTTCCCATCATGCCGTGCTGCCTAGACCTCCCTCCCTCCCCCTTTCCTTTCCTCCCTCCCTCCCTCCCTCCCTCCCTCCCTTCCTTCCTCCCTTCCTTCCATTTCTGGAAGCATAACATACATACAACAAAATACAACACAAACAAGAGTGTAGCCCAGTGAATTTTCCCAAAGCAAGCACACCTGCGTAACCAGCGTCAGCTTGAGACACGGATTTCCAGAGCTCTGAAGCGCCCGCGAGGGTAACCATTCTCCTGTCCTCTCACACGAAAGATTACTTTTGTCTTTATAATAACTTTACACATGTAGGTGTTTGCATCTGCCTTCTCATGCTCAGTATTGTGTCTTGAAAGTCATCCGTGGTCTGGCATGGAGGGCCCTGTGCCCGCTCTCGGCGTGCCACCTCACCGTCTGCTCCTTTCTGTACGTTTGGCTGTTCCCAGGGTGGGGGTCATTATGAGCACATCTTGTACGTGACTTTGCACGTTTCTGTTGGGGATACGCATACCTAGGACCAAGTTGCTGGGTCACAAGGGATGTGCACGTTCAGCTTTTGTAGGTATTTGGAACGGTTTTACACATTGGTTGTACACACTGCCTAAAACTTTACCCGTGAGTCAGCCGAAAGTCAGCTTGTCACCACCCCCTCAGGTTCCTTCTATTTTCTCTCACTGTGGGTTCCTCCTGTCCTCTCTCTGCCCGCCCTCTCCAATGGGCTGCAATCTAACCACTATCTCTATTCCGGGAAAGGGTCAAGAGAAAAAATAGTGCATTATTTGGGGAGCTGAGTTATTTATTCCTGTAGTGCGCGCGCGCGCGTGTGTGTGTGTGTGTGTGTGGGGGGGGGGGGGGGGGGGTTACATCATTAGGAACATCTAATTACCTAATTTCTAAAAGTTGTCCCAATTATCAGACACAAGCAGTCATAAGCATAAAACATACACTAAAATCAACTAGATCTGAGCCTTTGGGTTATCTGCTGCTTTTTAATATGTAGGATTCTGTTCTCTCCATTGCCATGGATCATTCACATCGATTGTATGTAATGTTTAAAGAAATAAGCCCTTACGTAAGTGACAGTTAAATCACCCAGTCCACTTTCTCTGCATTTAATTTGCAGACAAATTCTTCTTGTTCCCTGTCTCGCAGGTAAATGTTGGATACTTGACATACATTCTGCAGAGCTGGAGGGTTGGGAGGGGAAAAGAGATAAGATACAGTCACCTACCATACAACTTATTACATATTTGGGAAACCATATACTTGTTCATTCACAGATTTATTATTGGGTAACAGGGAGCCATCGACGCTTTCTGATGAGTGGAGGTAACGCTGAAGGGGGTATTTTGTGACCTTGCAATGATGTGTAGGCTGGATGTTTGGAAGAGCTTGGAAATGAGACAGGAGAGACGACACGATAGTCCCGGCAAAAGCGATGAGCTCCGATTCCAGTGTCCGCCTCAGAATGGGAAAAGGGGTTGAAAGAGAGAAGCAGTCTGAGCGGTCATCTCCATCTTGGCTCTCCCCACTGAGGCCAGGGCCTCCCCCTCAGAATACTCAGTAGTAATTGGTGTGGGTGGGGGGCAGGAGTTGGTTTTGTCTTAAAAGCTCCCCAGGATGTACATTATAATAAGGGAAGACCTACCAGGGGAGGTGGTTTTTAAAAAAAAAAATTTTTTTTAAATATTTTACTTAAGTAATATCTGTCTTACTTAAAGGAGGTGGGTCTTTGGAGATAAGGGGTCAGGGAGTGACGAGACGAGAGTGATCCCCAGGCTTCATTCCTGGGTGGACAAAGCAGGTGGGTCTGCCTCCCCTAGGAGGAGCCCCGCCGGGCAGGTGTGTGGAGGGTCCCGGGGAGATGAATGAGTGCTCTGGGATGGGGGTGGGAAAGAAAGCTGGATGCTGAGGGCTGAACCATAAGGACTGTCCAGGGACAGGTGACAGAGAGACTGGGAAGGAAGGGACCCCAGACAGTGTCACCGAGCTCCTGGACACGTCCCAGGAGATTAAGAACTAGGAGAGGCCATTGCATCAGCCAACTGGGGGAGGGAGGGGTCGCCAAAGCCAGCATCAGTGGGGTTGAAGGATGGGCAGGGGGAGAGGGGATGGAGCAGGAGGGACCGACACCCCTCCTAGGAGGTGTGCTACAGAGCAAGCCAAGGGGAGAAGTAAGGGCGCTGTCATGTGGCTGGGCGGCAGGCGTGTGACAAAGGGAAAGGACTTCCCCTGTAGTTACTGAGGGCGGAATCAGGCCCAGTGGTTAAGCCCCAGAGAGAAAGACTTTGACTCAATGTAGGGAATGGTATTCAAATGAAAGGAGAGGAAGGGAGAGGGAGAGAGAGATAGAAACATCAATGATGAGAGGGAATCACTGATCGGCTGCCTCCTGCACACCCCTACTTGGGATCAGGCCCACAACCCAGACATGTGCCCTGGCCAGGAATCGAACTGTGACCTCCTGGTTCATAGGTCCATGCTCAACCACTAAGCTGCGCTGGCCAGGCCAAATGAAAGGAGCGTAACGGAACTAGACAAGCCCCATGCCCACTGGAGATTTCCAAAAGCTGTTTCTGAGCATCTGACAAGGTCTCTGTAGGATATTCATGGATCGCTCATGAATAGGAGGTGGCATTGGGCAAGTCCATAGTGCCTTTCACATCTGGGATGGTCTGATGCATCACAACCTCCCCCTCTCCCCCAGGGACAGCCTGCTGCATTAGTAGATCCCGGTCACTCTGCCAGGCCGAATAAATGTCACAAATGTCACAGGAATGTGGAGAGTGATTGACTTGCTCTATTTATCCCCCACCCCCACCCATCCTGTGTGCATGGCGTTGATAATTCAGTCTGAGTCAGGGCCCAGGTCACTCACTGTTTGGGGAATGGTAAACAAAGATAAGAGCTTTAAGCACTGGAATTTATTTTTTATCCACTCGGCCTAAAAGCCACTGCATGTTAAATTTAGAAGGCTGATTCCAGACCCCTCCCACCCTCCGGTTTCCTGCCTCCTCCTCAGTGCTCATGCTCAGAACAGAGGCTCGCTGACCATGAACCTGAAATGTGTTTGGAGAGCCTGGGAGCCTGTAGAGGCCGCCTGCCTGAATGTTTATAAAAACATATCATCTGAGGGCCTGGAAGGAAGGGACCGTTTCCTCGGAGAGCTGGCTCGGCTTACCATTCCAGCAGCAGCCATCGCTACCCAAATATTCACCCAAATATTCACCCAAACGCCCTCCCCGAGCAGGGAGGTGCTTCGTCTCCCACTGCCGGGAGGTGAGGTGCTCCCCAGGGAGGTACCACGTTTCAGCAGCCCACCTTCCAATTTATTTACAAAGGTCTCCCTCACGCCTGGGCATCTATAACTGAACAGCTCTCTCGTCTATGTAGGTTAAATCCCTTTGCAACCAACTCCAAGAACCTGTGGAAATCCTTTTGTTGGCCAGGAATGCTTCTGTATTGAATATTGTTGGAAATAAATGAGCCATTGTCTGGGCTGAGAATTTTCTGGTTAGATAGAGATCTCCACTGTGATACGATTTATTGTAGCAGGGCTTTGGGGTTTTTGCCGAGCTCATTTTAAATTCCCTATTGCCTGCTCAGTCCATTTTCACATCTTAGGATATAAGCGGGGAGGGCAAGCTAAAAAAAAAAAAAGACAAAATCTCCTTTGCCCCAAAACCATGTCTAATGACCTAAAGTGGCGTCTGGAACCACATTTTAACAAATGCCCAGAAGTGAGGCACATCTGTTGGCCAATTGAGGGCAGGGTCAACCAGTGCCCTAGCTGTCAGGCAAGGAGAACAGCCGCAGGATGATGGTAAAATAGAAAAGAGGGGAGGCCCAGGAGTTACACCAGCTCAACCCTCTCATGTTCAGATGAGGAACCACAGCCCAGAGGGGTCGGGTGCCTGGCCCTCACTTTGCCCACATCGAAACCCTCACTTATTACTCCTTTTAAGAGAATAAATAATTCCATTAAACCAGCTAAAATATACCCAACCCTGGCTAAGAGTAAGTTTTGAAGTTAAAAATCAGAAGTCTAGACAGCAATTTATCATTTTTCTCTTTTATAACAAACTCCTGAGATTCTGAATTTCACTATCAAAATGGAAGGGCGGAGATGCGGCATCTGTCAGCTCTGGATGGAAGACCGCCAGTCAGTAAGCCTCCTAGGGCAGTGATGGTGAACCTTTTGAGCTCGGCGTGTCAGCGTTTTGAAAAACCCTAACTTAACTCTGGTGCCGTGCCACATATAGAATTTTTTATTTGCAACCATAGTAAAACAAAGACTTATATTTTTGATATTTATTTTATATATTTAAATGCCATTTAACAAAGAAAAATCAACCAAAAAAATGAGTTCCTGTGTCATAGGTTCGCCATCACTGTCCTAGGCTTAAGTCAGCTCATCTGTAAAATGGGCAGCAGTCACACCTCGAAGCTTATCGTGAGGAATCCTCATAAGGTGCCACACTGATAGGGTTTCTTCAGAGGCTCTGTTTGTAATTCTTCTGCTTTGGGGCATGAGATGAGGGGGGTGGGGGGCACATTCCCAGCAGGCGCCTCTCATAGCCCATCCGTCTGTTTCCTTCCGGCCCTCAGGGTGCTTGTCCCTGGGGTGCCTGTGTGGAAACCCCTGGGTGTGCACAGAGCTGATAACCTTTGTCTGCCAAGAGCGGAGAGCACGCCTGTCTGCCATCCTGTCTGATCCTCACAAGACTGCACTTTGCACAGGAGGAGATGGAAGTGTTGGAGCCCGGGCCGCTGGCCCCCGGCCACACAGCCAGGCCCCGGACAGCAGGGTCACCTCACAGCCGCACAGCCCTGGCTTCCCACCTGTGCCACCTGGGGCGGTGGCCCTGTTCCTCTCTCCATGGCAGGTGGCTTTTAGTGGAAAGGGCTCCTGGGCAAGAACGGCCTCCGCAGCGGCAGGCTAAGTGTGCACAGGCCCAGAGCCATGGCTGACGCGAGCTTCCCGTGACTGTGGGCCGTGTCCACACAAAGCCTTCTCCCCGCCTTTCAGAGCTGGCGTGCAGATATGTGAGAATGAGGCTCCTGGGGAGGGAAATGCTTATAAAATAATTGGGGTGTGAGGGCCTCCAGCATGTGTCTCAGATCTTTGGTGGCTGATTTCTGCTCAGAGTAGCTGAGACGCTGCCTTCCTGCCCAGCCTCTGTCTGCTGGGTGCTGGCCGGCCGCAGGTGAGGGGGAGCTGCCCAGACGGATGGACAGACGGCAGGGCTCCCACCAGCTGGCCGGCAGGTGGTCCCAGTCAGCAGTGGCCTGGCAGACCCTCCCCCTCATCCCAGATTTGGAGGCTGTCCTCCCTGAGGTGGGCATGGAGGGGAGAAGGGCTACCCCATTCCATCCTTCCTGCATGTGTCCCCAGAGCCCACAGGCAGGGTAGGGAGGGTGCCGGAGGCTCCCCTGCAAGTGAGGCCCACACACTCCATGTCTAGGGGAATGGGGTGTGGAGTGCTCCCAGTCAAGCCCCTCTCCTCTTTCCCCCATCTGCTGGGCAAGCTGGGCCTGCAGACCCCAAAATATCAGGCAAAAGCTTCAGTTAGGGGTGTCCTCTCATCTGGACAGAGCTGCCTGAGCCCTGGGGGCTTCACCCCAGGCCCCACCCTGGGCCCACTCTTGTTAACCTTTCATATAGGGGCTGTTCTAACGTGGGACTAAACCCCGAGAGGATGACTGGCCCAGGGGGGCAGGCCAGCTCTCCCCACGCCCCTGAGAGGAGCCCTCTGTCTATGGTTTCCTTTCTTCTTGCGTTTATTGATGATTTTATTTATCTTAGGGATCTTGCTGACAGATGCTTTCTAACAAGAATTCACCAGTCCTGCAGGTCCCCTTCCCAACCTCTGGGCCTCTCTGATATTTACAAACTGCCTCTTCCATCCCCTGACCAGCGTTCTGCTGGGCATGGCCTCCCAGTGCCTGCTGTATACCCGCGTTCTAGGGGGGAGGGGAGGGGAGATGCGGACAAGCCCAGTAGGCCCCCTGCGGAGGAAGTGTGGGCGCCCTGGGAACACACGGTGGCATCCTGGGGCCACGGAACTGCCCCGGGTGGGGGTTGTGGGTTCGGAAAGCCTTCCCGGAGAAGGCGAGGCTTACGCCGAAGCAGTTTTCAAAAGGCATTCTGTGTTCTTTCACACAGAAACAATAAAGGCACTTAAACAAGGTTTTGGAACAAAACTGAAACGAGTTCTATCGCAGCCGCACATTTACGGCTGTTTTATTGGAACGCGTGCTCTCTGCGGTTCACGCCTCCCTGCCTCACGCCGGCCACGTGGCGGCCCGTATATATTGGCAGCGGCGCGCGTTAATTACGGCAATTTGTTTTGGCCGCGGATCTTAAGGAACCGTTTGTTTCCTTTGTCTTCCGTGTCTGCTGCTCCCTGTAGCACTCCATGTGCCCATGGCCTCAGTCCACTCCCCCCGCCACACCGTGCCCCCTCCCCTCTCCCCCCTCCCACATACTGAGGCTTCTCCCAGGGACCCAACCTTAGGGTGGGGCAGGCGGGGTCCCTCCAGGGGCCAGAGTGACAGGGTCACACAAGGAGGCCCAGAGGGGCAGGACTAGCGGGCTGGAGAGAGTTTTGTAGGATCATGGTCCAGGCAGCCAGGGGTCAAGTCCACATCCATGGACCAGGTGGTGGGTGGCAGGAGGGGGCAGGGAGGGAAGTGTGGGCACCTGGGGGACAGAAGCAGCCCTGAGAGGGCGGGCATGGCTGAGCAGGGCCAGGCCTATTGCAGGGCCCTGTTGCCGACCCTCACAGGGTGACAGCCGATGGGCCCCCAGCAGCTCCTGGGTGACAGCCTCACAGCGGTGGCGGGTCCAGGATAAGAGGTCACAGGGGTCAGGCTTAGAGGGGTGGGGATGACCCCCCAGCAGACCTAACGGAGAAGGTTGGGCTCCTTGGAAGACAGGCGGGTCATCTGTGGCCACAGAGGAAACAGGCCAGAGGCCAGCGGCCCTCCAGCTCCGCGCTTTCCGGGCAGCCACTCCCATGGGGCACAGGTTGTCCGTCCGCAGCTGTGTGTCCTGCCCGTAAAGGCTGCACCCGCGTGTGCGTCCATGAGAGAGGAGGCCCAGCTGCGGCCCTGCAGACGGCCTCTGCGTCTCCCCGAGCCACGGCTGGAGTGAGAGCCAGGAGGCAGGGCACAGGACATGCGGGTGCACCGTGGGGACCAGGGAGAGGAAGCCCGGCCGTGGGGGGCCGAGAGCGGAACCAATGACAACGCTGGAAGAAGGGAAAGTTCTGCGGCTACACTGGGGCGGGCACAGGGTGAGTTCCACTTGCATCATTTCATTGAATTTTTACTGTGCGGACGAGGACACGGAGGCTCAGAGGGGTTTGTGGGCAGATCACTGGGCAGAGAGGATGGAGTGGGGGGCGAGTGAAAAGCCACGTGTGCGTGATTCCAATGGCGAGGACAGCACCAGGCAGAGATGACGGCACAGGAGGCCTTACTCTCCCTCATTCAAGCGGGTTGTGCCAGGGTGCGCTCTCCACTCCGAGGGCTGAGGGCCAGCCAGAGGCGGGCGCCTCGTTAGGGACATAAACTCAGCGGGAGGGCGTACCCGGGTCCTGCCTGGGACCCTTGGTTGCTGGGATCGGCAACAATCTGTAAAGTCCTCAGATCTTGGCTATTTGATCATTTTGTTGGTCCCTAGCAAACTGCTGTCCTGGACACATCGGAGGGCCAAAGAGAGTTGTGCTGGAAGGGAAGGAGGGTAGAAAAGTTCTGAGCTGAAAGGGAGGGGCACGCGGAGGAGCTGTGCAGTGCTGGCTCAGGGTGGCCCAGAGGCACCCTGTTTGTGGGGGGAGCAACATGCACATGCTGAGGCCCTGGGTGGCATCGAGGCTCAGTGGCGGGCGAGGAGAGACGTGTGGAAGTGACGTATGTCTGTCTACCTAAGGTTTCTGAGATGATCTGTAGAATGAGAACAACAGGAAGATTTGCAACAACAGCAGCAAAATAAAACCAAATGTTTCTGGAGAGCCACTAGCTGCGGGCTCCACACTTACATGTTATCCCAGCTCATCATCCCCAACCTAACAGAGCAGACAGGATTACATCCCCTTCTGACAGGTTAGGAAGCTGAGGGTGAGTGTCCCGTGGCTGGCAGGGGGTTCAGCCTGGCTTTGAGGCGGGGAGACTGACCCAGAGTCTGTGCTCTTAGCCCTCAGCCTGGCTGCATCCAGGCTGGGTGAAGTAAAATTGGTAGAGGGCCGTGGGACCTGTAACACACCGTCTGAGTCAGTCCTGCTGTGAGCGTCCTCGCTTCGCACCTCCCTGAAGAGGTGGGTTGTGGCTCCTCTGTGCTGATCCTGGGGCGGGGTGGGGGGTTGGCAGGGAACCACTTTCAACCCCAGGGGCTCAGGCAGGAACCAACTGGCAAGTTTGTTCCATGGGATGGTAGGAGGGAGGGAGCCCAATGGACTTCTCTTTGTAAACTGATTGACTACCTAGCTAATAGAAATATTGGAAGGAGCCCTGAATTTGGATTCTGCAAGCGCAGGTGAACTGTGGGGGACAGAGCAGAGGAGGAAGCGTGGGTTCTGAAAAGGGGCTCTGGAGACCATGCGTTTCTTTGGAAATGGCCTATCACAACTGGAAAGAAAAAGCCGTGGAGTGTGTGTGCATGGAGAGGATCTAGAGCAGCAGTTCTCAACCTGTGGGTCGCGACCCCTATGGCGGTCGAACGACCCTTTCTCAGGGGTCGCCTAAGACCATCCTGCATATCAGATATTTACATTACGATTCATAACAGTAGCAACATTACAGTTATGAAGTAGCAACGAAAATAATTTTATGGTTGGGTCACAACATGAGGATGTGTGCATGGAGCGGATCTAGAGCAGCAATTCTCAACCTGTGGGTCGCGACCCCTATGGCGGTCGAACGACCCTTTCTCAGGGGTCGCCTAAGACCATCCTGCATATCAGATATTTACATTACGATTCATAACAGTAGCAACATTACAGTTATGAAGTAGCAACGAAAATAATTTTATGGTTGGGTCACAACATGAGGAACTGTATTTAAAGGGCCAGAAGGTTGAGAACCACTGACCTAGAGGATGATAAACTGAAAGATGCCAGAAGGTTCTGTATGTGGTTTGAATATCTAGACTTAGTATACAAGAAAAATGTACAAAATAGATAGCCCTTCTATTCATGTAATTTCCCCACCAGAGTACTTGTTTGTAGGCACCTCAGCTCAGCAGCCCCCGGTCCTGATAACCGAACATAGGAGTTAGAGCAAGATCGTTTGAATTCTGTATTTGCTGTGTGACCCTGAGCAAGACACCTAACCTCTCTGAGCCTACCTTTGAACTCTAATGGGAAAATTTGTAATAGGTACTCTACTAACTTCGTAGATTAGGGAGAATAAATGGTAATGAATAATAGTTTCTGGTACTATGTTTTTCTTACATCCTGACAGTGCACATCCCAGTGGAGAAAATGGAGCCAGTTGCTTGGTCTAGGAGAGCAGGAAGATACTAGAGATCAAAGATGTACCAAGATGGAATAACTTAAATTTGGTATAAGTCAAGTGGATGCCATAGCAATGACATTCTCAGTTTAGATCAGAAATGATGTAAATCTTGGAAATTTTAGAAGAAATTGAAGTGATAAAATGGTATAGAAGTAAGACAATTCCATCAAATAAAACTGAAAAATGTGGAGCCCAGAATGTGTACTTTAAATTGGAGACCAGGAAAATAGATACTATAAAGTGTGGTAGAGTGAAACCAAAGGCTCAAGCTTGGGAGTTGGGAGGTCTAAGTTTTATTCCTAGTTTGGCCACAAATTAGTGAAATGGGCTTAGGAAGTCTCTTAACTGATCTGACGTGTTTCCTTATTTGTAAAGTAGATTTTTAAAAAAATCTGCCTGGCCGGTGTGGCTTGGGGGTTGCGTGTTGACCCAGAACCAAGGGGTCACTGGTTCGATTCCTGGTCAGGGCACATGCCCGATTTGCAGGCTCTATTCCCAGTAGAGGGCGTGAGGGAGGCAGCCAATTGATGATGTTTCTATCTCTCTATCTCTTTCCTTTCCTCTTGCTCTAAAAAGCAATTAAAAAATATAAAATAAAATTTAAAAATCTCCTCATTCACTTTTCTGAGCTGTAGTGATAAGTTGTGGTTAAAAAAAAAGTTTGAAAAACATAGCTCTAATATCCTCAGGTGCTGCTTGCCTCAGTATCCCCCATTCACTGGCGCCGTTATAAATGATTCCTTTGACTCTGCTAACGGTACAGAAGTCCCAGCAGCTGGTGCCCGTCCCTGAACAACAGCCCCCCCTCCCTGCCAGCAGAGCCCGTAGGGCTTATGGTGATTATTAAGTAATAATAGAGTTGCCAGATTTATCATATGAAAATACAATCATTCAATTAAATGGGAATTTCAGATATGCAAGGAATCATTTTTTAGTATAAGTATGTCCAAAATATTGCATGAAACATACTTATACTAAAAAAAAAATGATTCGCTGTTCATCAGAAATTTAAAATTAACCAGACAACTGTATTTTATGTGGCAGCCCTAGGTAAGCAATAAATAAACAAGAAACTGGAGGGAAAGTTTCCAAAGATTAAGACTTCTAAGTGCCCCAAACTACAAAACTTCGTGCTTTCATATGATCATAAATTAACAGCTGTATCATATTATGCAAATTTATGTTAAGTTATTCGCTATCTGTCATCATGCTCCAATAAAAACTGTATATATGACATTTAGAAAAAAATGACATCTTCTGATAAGAGTTTGGTTCTGCATTTCGGTGGCGCTGATTACCTTGGGCTCGCCGAATGCCGCAGCCACCGATACACAGAGCCAGGGTCTTTGTGAGCGTCTCACTGAATTACTTATGGTCCCTCCAGAATTCTCGAGAACAATCCCAGCAAGTGGCCTGTGGCTGCTTTCCTCCATGTTAATGCCTTTCAGAAGAAACACAGCTTGGCGGTGAAATAACGGGCAGGAACACCCTGCCTTTCATCTGGAAGTTGGCGGTTTCCCACCAATGAGAACTGTGCTTCGCGAGGGTTAGCTTCACTGGACGAGCAGAAGGGAGATCATTTGGCCTTTAATCTCGGTGCCTTCCTGTTTCTTGATGATTGTACACAAAGGGGAGAACCCCACTTTCTGCTGCTGCTTTGCTGTCGGCAGCGGTAGAAATGCCCACCAGTTGGCTAATTGAATATTCAGAGCATAACAGAGATAGATGGCTTATCTTCAGGCTGATCTGCTTCGTTTTTCAAATGACAAGGGCCTCTTCTCTTGCGGCTCCTGGCATGCCACCGTGTTTTGTGTTTGTTTTTAGCAATTATCATTTTGTTTTTCTAATTGTGGGATCCTGTTTGGGGCAGAAATGCTGGTGTCTGTGCTGGGAGGGAGGGGTAAGAGCTTGCTCAGGGCACATTACATCCTCAAAGTGGTCCTGAGAGCAGAGGCTGCGAGGAGGGCCGGGAGCCAGATGGCTGTAAGGAATCTTTGAAGAATGCCAGGCCAGGCTCGGAAGACAGGCTGCTTGCAGCAGAAATTGCAGGGAGGAGGGCAGGTGAGGCTGATGCAATTTAAAAAGGACTCTTTGTTCACCCAGCAGAGAAAATACAGGCTCCGAGGGGGAAGTCAAAGTGGCGTGCTGGGCGGGTAGCTGTGCCCACTCCCCCCCTACAAAGGCAGACCTTCCTGCCCCGGGGTGGGGGCAGGGCAGAGGCACACTGTCAGCACTTGGTCTTCCCAGACCTGTGACTGGCTAGGGCAGTGGTCAGCAAACCGCGGCTCGTGAGCCACATGCGGCTCTTTGGCCCCTTGAGTGTGGCTCTTCCACAAAATACCACGTGTGGGTGCACACGTACAGTGCAATTGAAACTTCGTGGCCCATGCACAGAAGTCGATATTTTGTGGAAGAGCCGGTATTTTGTGGAAGAGCCACACTCAAGGGGCCAAAGAGCCGCATGTGGCTTGCGAGCCGTGGTTTGCTGACCACGGGGCTAGGGAATGAGCATGGGCCTGGGAGTCAGGTATCCACACCCAGAGTGACCTTAGCTAGCTTCCTAATGTCCTTTGCCTCAGTTTTTTCATCTATAAAATAAAGGCGTTAGATTGAAGGTTTTCTAATTTTCTTTCAACTTAAGCTTTCATTCATTCATTCATTCATTCATTCCACTAACCTTGAGCACCTTCTACGTGCCTGGATGTGGTGACAGAGAGAACCTTGAACTCACGGTGTCAAGAGGGGAACTTGTCTAGGGGTCCACAGGCAGAAGTGCCTAAGAAAAGGGGAAGGAGGAGGAGGAGGAGTAGGGGAGAGAATAGGAAACTCCTTCTCAGGTTGCTGACTCCGACTTTCTGAAAATGACTAAGAAAGGCATATTCCAAGAGGCAAAATCTGTTGCTTTTTTGGTCACTGGTTCTCCCACCTGAGGAGGGAGAGGCCTCTGATGACACAGGCAACTAGGAGGATCTGATTTCTGGAAGTTTCTGTCCAAGACGGAAGAGCCGCTGGAATGGATTAAACCCAGGGCCCACTTCTTGTTCCAGCTGATCCACATGGAAATGAATGAATGAATCAGCAAAAACCTGCCTTGCATCTCCCAAGGCTTTGAAGTTTGATATGGGAAATGAGATTTGGAGGTTTGGGGGCGGGGGGCGGGGGGGAAGTTCACCCCTCCTTTCAGCTGCAGAAGAGAAAAGCAAGCATGGGCATTGAGCAGGATGCCCCTTAGACACAGCCACAGGCAGGATTTGTTTTGCTAGATTGCGGCCTGTATCACCAGAAATCTCACGGAGCCTGAGAGGGGTGTTTGTGAGGACGACCACAGGCCTTATTAAGTGAGCAGAATTTTGAGGGACAGGGAGAAAAAGCTACTAGATGCAGTGATAGATGGTAGGTGTAATGAATTATTCCCGAGGGAAGAAACTGTCTGCCTGAAACCCAAGGGACAGAGTGAACAGAGAAATTCCTGATCAGTTGGACTTCATGTAGAAAGAAATTGTACATGGACGTATTGATAGGATTTTATTTTAAGGACAGACAAGGGCATGTCAATTTGTCAAATGTTAAGTAAAAAGTAACAGTATACTTTTTGGCTTAGGTTTCTTTCTTTTGCTGTGGACTTTTATGTTGTTTGATCTGTTTATTGGCTGTTGAATCGAGTTAACACATCTCGGCTTATCAGGATCTCTTCATCTATCAAAGCTAAAGGCACAAGTGAAAATGCCATTTATCCTGATCGTGTCCTTGGTACTGGGTGGCAGAGACAGGGAGAGGACGCCTGAGACAGGAGGGGAAAACAACTGGGATCTTCCCAACACCCGGACAAGGACCTGGCGGTCCCAGGGCCAGCAAGTGGCCGTAAATGGGTCTAACTGGGAGCAAACCTCTTTGGACAGCTGCCGGCTCTCAGAGACCGGTCTGCATCGACCTCGGGGTCATTCCCAAGAGAGCACCAAGGAATGTTGGGGTTTGTGGACCTGGGGTCAAATGTAGACTCTGCTTCTACTTTGAGCTAGTTATTTGCTCTCTGTTTCAATGTCCTAATCTTTAACATGGGGGACATATCAAATTGGTTGTTAGAATTGCCTGGCCCGGCCCAAGGCACAGAGCGTGTGTTCAATAAATAGTAATTCATCTTCTTATTATTTCTATCATAATCATTACCAATACTCATTGATATTGAGTGCTTGACTCCAAAGAATCACTCCTCGATAAAAACACTTGGGAAACAGGGTGTTTCTGCAGGAGAACCTCACGCAGCCCACACGGACAGCAGAGAGTTACCGTCAGAGAGTTAAGGTCACAGGCTGAGCACAGAGAAGATGGACAATACCCTTAAAATTGAGCAAGGGGCCCACAGGGAACTGAGCTCAGAAACAACACCACTGGAACCGGAGACTTTTCCATGAGATGCTTCTAGGAGCTTTCTAATTTACATAACGTTCCTGGTTAGTAGGACCTATTTCTTTATGGAGATAGGTCAGATTTATTTTACACATAAAAATTATTATGAGTAATTATGGTGCCCCATAAATGTTTACTGTTATGATGATGGTGCTGGTGACCACCATCATTAGCATCTTTCAGGTCTACAAATCACTCATTTGCAGCCAGGCTGGAGAATCATTAAATGAGCTTTTCAGAGAAAGGAGAGAGGTTCAGGGGGAGAGAGAGAAAAAGAGAGAGAGAGAGAGGGGGAGAGAGGGAGAGAGATATTTATTATGAAGAACCGGCTCATGCAACTACAGAGGAGGCCCGCGATCGGCCGTCTGCCAGTTGAGTTCACTGATTCAAACACTAGCCTCACCAGTTGTCTTATCAGGAGAAATAGCCCTGCTGCTCCTGGATGTGGGGCACAGAGCAGATGGCCTCCTGTGTTCTGGTATCTTCCATGTCTAAGGGCCATCATTCTACACGCAGTCCCCTGGATGGTCTCGCCAGGCCTTGGTCTCGTGGCCCTGCGGATGGATCTGAACCACAGCACAGTCACAGAAAACCCACTACTTCCTGGTCACTCAGTGAGTGTTTCCCAAAGAGCAAAAAGCATCCCCAGTAATTACGCTGAGTGTCTATACAGTTAGTCACGTTGTGCATAATGCAACCCAAGGACTAAAGTGAAGTTGGCACATACATCTCATGGGAGTGTGGCCATGGTTCTCCCCCAACCTGCACCTTACAGTCACCCGGGGGGCTTTTAAAGAAGTGGGGTGCCGGCCTCGCTGTAGAATCTCCTGGGGTGTAGAAGTACCCGCCATTTGGTAGAAGTTCTCAGACACGAATGTACGGCTGCTGTTGGGCCTTGATGTGCATGTGGGTCCTGGTCTGGGTGGCCAGGTGGGTAGGAGAAGGAACTGTTCGAAGGTCTCCAGTTGCCTAAAGTCAGATTCTGCCTCGTGGTGGGCTGGCGTCTAGTCTAAAACCCCGGTCCACTTCAGTTGGAGACTCTGGGGACTTGGGAAGGGCAGGCGACCCTGCAGTGCAGATCTCCCAGGGGGCAGCCGCATGGAG
>NW_006300374.1:1739586-1762358 GCF_000327345.1 Myotis davidii
AAAGAGTGTCGCTGGGAGGGAGGGCAGGTGGCCCCTTCGTAGCCTCAGGATGCAAAGCTGGCCCCCAGCTCCCCAGTGTCCCAAGGACGTTTCTGAACTGAGATGGAAATGGCACTGAGCAGCGGTGCATGGTCCCCAGCCTGGACAGCATCGCATGTGGCATCCAGCAGAGAGTGAGGGAGAGGGAGGACGGTGTGGTCTCCGTGGTGGGCACCAGCGACGAGCGGAGGGAGGGCCAGGCTGGCAAACAGCTGTAAGACAAATGGCTCAGGTGCACGTTTCACACCGAAGAACTTGATGCAAATGAACCACAAAGAAATGCAACTCGTGAAAAATTCCAGGGGCATGGAACCCCAAGAGAAAGCCTGGCTGGCTGGAGAACTTTCTCCAATGAATGGGACAAGACCAGCTTCGCCAAAACGTGAGAAAAGCACCAGGAAGGGTGGCGGTGGCGGTGGAAAGCAGCCTGGGCAGGAGTCTCTGTTTCAGGGATGTTCAGGCATCGGGCCTGCAGGCGCCCCTGTGCGGTGGCCTTGCACTGCGTTGGGCCTTGATGTGCATGTGGGTCCTGGTCTGGGTGGCCAGGTGGGTAGGAGAAGGAACTGTTCGAAGGTCTCCAGTTGCCTAAAGTCAGATTCTGCCTAGTGGTGGGCTGGCGTTTAGTCTAAAACCCCGGCCCATGATGGGCCGCGAACAAAGAGAATGCATGAACTCGGAGACCGGACTCCACACGGGAGCAGAAAAGCCACAACAAACCCAGGAACACTTCTCATCCTCAGGCTGAGAGCCAGGATGGCAGTTAGAGGTGGTGCCAGCAAAGGTGTCTGATGAGGATGTATGCCTGCATCCACCTGGCCGGTGGCATTTCCTCAACGCCATAGAAGTGCTGTGCTCACATGGCTTCAGGCCCCTCCCCAGCAGGCCGCCTGGAAGCCCCCCTTAGAGAAGTGCTGAAGCTGACATTGACCTGGGCAGGCCGGGCCGTGCGGCATTGAGGGACAGTTTCCGAGTCAGCGTATCACCGAATGCTGCGACAATGTTGAAAAGAACAGCGAGGAGCCGGGCAGTGTGGTTTAGTGGATTGAGCATCGTCCTTGTACCAGGAGGTCACTGGTTCAATTCCCAGTCAGGGCACATGCCTGGGTTGCAGGCTTGATCCCCAGTAGGGGGCATGTGGGAGGCAGCCAATCAATGATGTTTCTCTCTTGTCAATGTTTCTATCTCTCTATCCCTCTCCCTTCCTCTCTCTAAAATGTCATTAAAAATTTATATCTATATATAGATAGATATATATTTTTTTGAAAGATATATATATATATATACACACACACACACAATAAAAATATATCTATCTATATATGAAGTGGTCTGGAGATGTGAGCACCAAGCCAGGCCAGGCCTCTTCCTAGTGTAAAACCTTTGAGAAATGACCTTCTTGAGGGCTCTGGGATGGCCTGTCATTTGCACCCACTTGTCCCCAGTCATTTAATCATGGGAGTCTCAGTGTTGCCGTGAAGGTGCCCTGTCCATGTGGTTGGCTTGAAGTGTAAGTGAAGGAGGCTGCCTTTGATAATGTGGATGATCCCCATCCAGTCAGTTGAAGGTCTTGAGGGCAAAACCTGAGGTTTCCTGGAGACAACGATGTTCTGCCTCAAGACGCAGCATCGCATCCGCTGCGTGTCCAGCCTGCTGGCCTGCCCTTGCCAGCCCCCACCATCAGATGAGTCAATTCCTCATGGCCTCTCTCTCTCCTGGGGTCCTGCTCCTCCCAACTCCCTGATCACGCCCTCCCTTCCCCCACGGGTTAAATGGGTGTGACAGTCCCTGCTTCAGAATTATGGTGAGGAAAGAGTTAACACTTGCATGTGACACACTTGGCTTAGGGTCTGGCATGTACACATCCACGGATCAGTATCTTTGCCAGAGGAGAAGAAGTCCAGTCCATGCCTTCCTTTCACAGACCAGGAAACTGAGGCACAGCAAGGGGGTGACCCCAGCATTGTATGTACCCCTGTACCCAGAATCGTGAATGGGCTCACTCATCTAATCCTCATGGCAATCTTATGAGCTATATACTCATATCCCCAATTTTTAAAGAAAATCCTCACCCTAGGATATTTTTTCCATTGCTTTTTAGAGAGAGTGGGAGGGACGGGGGAGGGGGGGAGAGAGAAACGTTAATGTGAGAGAGACATATCAGTTGCCTGACTCCTGCACATGCCCCAACGAGGGCAGGGGATTAAACCTGTAACCCAGGTATGTGCCCTTGACCAGGAATCGAACCTGTGACCCCTGGGTGTGTGGGCCGGCACTCTAACCACTGAGAATACTGGCCAGGACTCTTATTCCCATTTTACAGACAGGAAAAGGAGGAGCAAAGGGACTGTGCCAGTCATCCCTGTCACACTGCCAGGGAGTGGCAGCTCAGTGTCTCTGAGTGCGCTAGTGGAAGGACGGGCCCAGCACCCACGGCGTGGGCCCCTTTTTGGGTGGCAATGCTCCTTGATCAGAGCGAAGTCTAGGTTGGCCTGAGTGTGAGGGGAGCCGCTCCCTCAGTGAGAGCTTCGTGACTGTCTCAGCTGGGGAGAGCATGCCTGCCCCCAAAGAGGGGACTCAAACACAGGGGGTGACGAGGCCAGTGTACCTCATGGTGCCATTTTCATGAAAAAGTTTGTTCTTTTTCCAGAATCACCCTCCCCCGGGCCTCCCTTCTTCTCTGCCATTCAAACTCCAAACAGTGAGTTTCTCATTGAGTTAAACTTCTTGCACACAGCTGAGGAGGTGAGGAGTTTATCCTCTTCCTTCCAGCCTTAAATTACTAATTAAAATGTCTTCGAGACTAAGCCCGTTGCCAAAAGAGCCTGGGTGGCTTTCTAAAGCTTCTTGTTCATGACCAGAGGGAAGTCGATCCTCTTCTCATCTTTAGAACAAGGATTCTTTTCGCGGGGTATCTGTTTTATGCTTCCTACAGCTCCGGCCCCAGTTTGGTCCCAGCAGGGGGAGGCCAGGGGAGTTTAATTACATTCCTCCTATAGGGAACATTCAAGGAACGAGGCTTTGAAAAACAACTTATGCTACCAAAAAGGAAAAAAAAAAATCAAATTAAGCGATTGAGAAGCAGGCATTGCGTTTTGTGTCCTAGGGACCCAATCTAAATATTTAAATTTTAAAGACAGAATTCTAAGTGCTTAACTTTATAAACCTTACACATTGCAACTCAAAGGGGAGTCAAATATCCTTTCTGATCTGGAAGATTCATATGCCTGGCTGCACAGGCTCATGCAGTTGATGTTTTCACACACACCATATTCAGCTGTAACACAGAATGCTACATACACACACACACACACACACACACACACACACACACACACACACACACACACACGCACACACGCATGAACACGTGCACGCACGCACCCACACACCACAAACATAATGCTATCCACAGCCCTGGGGCAAAACAGATTTACCAGAAAACTGAGACTAAATTAAATGTACGGACCACACCACAAGCAAACACTTTAGAAAGGCCCCTTATTCTTTACTGATTTTCCAATTTTCCTTCTCCCCTCTGTCTCTGAGATGCCCAGTGACTGGCTGTTAGTGGGGGTGGAAGTAGCTCCCACGCCTCAGGGAGAAGCTATGAATTTGCTGACTGCTAGCAGATAAATACCATGAACTGAGAGAGGAGAGACAAGGGTGAGTAGGTGGGCAATTATTGAGGACAGATTTCAACTTGAGGTAGGAAGAACTTTATCAAGGACAACAGGGGGGCCATAGGTAATAAATTCCCTGTTCCTGGGAGCACTCAAGCAGAGCGACATGATCTCTCAGACCTCTGTCCTCGATGGGAGGCTGCCCTAGATGGCCCCTAAGATCCCCTCAGAGCCATCCGGTTTCTTCCTCCCTTTGATGAGACAGTTCTGGGCATGAAGTGGTGGGTGTGTGAAGTAGCCCCCGGGAGTCCTGTGGGGACACCACTGTAGGATTGTAGGCACTGCTGAGTGCTGCCTTCACTGCATCTACCTTGGCAGTGGCCTTCCCTGACTCCAGTCCACCAGGGGGGTAACCACGTGTTTTCTCCCGGGAGTGTCCCTGTGGGTTCCCACCTCCAGGTTGCGTGCAGATAGTCACCAGTTAGAAGAGGGTGGGCAAACTGGCACTCATTCATTCAACACCCATTCATCACAAGCCTCTATGTGCCAGGCATGCTGGAGGCCCTGAGACATACCAGTGTGCCAGGCAGAAGACAGTCCCTGTGGGGACTGAGTATGTCACCCCTCCCAAGAGTGGTGGCATTTTAATCCTGGGTAACGGGCTGAAACAAAGGAGGAACCCCTAATGGTGCAATCCTAGTCCTGGTGACGGGTTGGGTCCTCGGGGAGTAGGAGTCTTTACTAGTAAGTTTGCCGCAGCCGATCCCACTCGGCTCCGCAGGTAGACAAATGGTTTGGTCAGCAGAGTCCGGTGACTTTTGTTTTTTAAAATGCGTTTGTTTATTCCTTATTCCAAGAGCTAATTGTTGGGCATAAAACCCATATTTTTGATGTTTGAAGAGCCTGTAATGCGAGCAGTAGTCAGATAAATGAGCCATTCAGCTGAGAATCCAGCTCCATGTCAAGCGGGCCCACTGAACGCAACGCTTCACCTGCAGAGCTCACTTCTCCAAGTTTATGTTTAATTCTTGCTTTTCTGGATTGATGTGAACTGACCCTGGCAGCTTATTGGCTTAGCAAAGCTCAGCCCAGAGGCCCAGGTAGTGAGAATAAAATACTCTGAGTCGCCACATATATGCTGGTTGGCGTGGTCCATTCCCAGGAGGACCATCTCTTTGCAGGTCACCTCTCCCTCTGCCGAGACAGAATTGCTCCGCAGGGACTCAAAGCGGAGGGGGACTCGGAGCATTAATTGCTAAAAATGGCAAGTGCTCAAGTGCTACACTTGAGTAAGCTTGGTGGCCCAGAAACACACCGCACATTCTTCCTGCTCTTCAACCCGCCTCCCACTTGACCATCCCCGCTGGATGCACACAAGACATCACTATACAAATTTACAGGTTCTGGGACAGCCAGGGGCCCCAAGGGGACAGTGGGTCAGGAGGTGAAGCAGGAAGCTCTGTCTCTCTGGACCTCGGGGAACAGAGCCAGAACAAGAATCAAGAAGACGAAATAGTGCTGCGAATCTTACAGAGGACAGAGAAGAGAAATCCAGGAAGTGGGGCCAGAGGAAAAGGGAGAAGAAGGAGAAGAAGAGGCAGGGATCCACAAGGCCTGGGGGTGTGGCTGCCACTGCCAAGGCCCCTGGGAGCAGTTCAAAGTCAAAGTGGGTCAGTTTCCCCAGTGGGCAGGTGGGCATGGGTTTTAACAGTCCCTGACAATGTGGAAGAGTGGACCCCTGGGTGGTGGCAGAGGGAGCCCTTGGCCCTGAGCAGCACACATTCACAGCACAGATGGCCACAGAGAGGCACAGTCTACCTTCCTGCAGGTGTCCCCAAGGAGAGAATGGGCAGATGACCTGGATCACAAAGGCTACTGTGTGTGTCTAATAACCACATGGGCAGTGGACAACTGGGCTCTGCCACCTGATCCAGATTGACTGATCACCCGCTTTGGGGACACTGAGTTGTCCCCAAACACAGAAGTGCCCTGCACCTTGTCTTCCTTCTTCCTTCCTGGAGTGGGTGCTGTGGTAGCAGGACCACCTATGGTAACTTCCAAGATGGAGTTCCAGGTACACACACCAGGAGGCCTCTCTTGCAGGCCGTCAAGACTTCTCTGCGCTGCTATTCGGTGTTGGGATGCCAGGGAAGGGTGAGAGAGTCTACTTCTCTGGGGGCAGACACTTCCAGAATGAAGGATAGGAAGTGGGCACGTTGGACACATTCCAAGGGCCCCCACTGAGGTTTCTGTTCCTGCAGCAGGGATAGTACAGGTTTGCTCTAGGCTCCCAGGGAAGCCGCATCAGGGGAGTTGCTTTGATCACAATCCTTGGACGTGGCCACTTGATTGGCACCTACACTAAGGGCTCATCGGGGGAGCTGCGGTACAGACACAGCTCCCTGCCTAGAAGATCTGGCCTGACGGGTGCCTGCTGGATGTGATAGGGCCCCCGAGTGCACGTGCACCCTGAGAGAAGGCTCTGGTGGCCATCTCCATCTGCCTTGTAAGTGACCTTCCATCCACTCCAGAGCTCTCCCTAGCTTCCCACCCTGGAGAAAGTTGTTTAAGGAGGCCGGACAGTTTTAGGGTTATGGGCAACACACTTCTAAAAACACCCAGGATTTGGGTAATTCCCTCATCACTTTATCTCTCACTCAATAATGTGAGAGTGGCATGCTTATTTTTGGAATCATTTTGAGGCTGTTTTCATTTATTAACAAAAGGTAGATCACTGCAGAACATCAGTACGTTAACTATCAGGAGAAACAGTTATTTGCTACATACATCACAACTGAGAGAGACGGGGTGGGTGTTAGGACCTGGCTGATCGCAGGGCGGGCCACGGACCAGCAGCTGCCACATCACCTGGGAGCTTGCTGGGAATGCAGAATCTCAGGCCCCGCCCCACACCTATGAGTCAGCACCTGCAGGTAACAAGCTCCCCCCATTAAACTTGGAGAAGCTCCACCTCCGTCTGGTGCTGCCGTCTGTGGCCCTGCCCGTGTCCCAGTTCTTGTCTTGTTTTATAGTTTGGCTCTAGGGCTGCAAGTTGTCCTTTGCTCCTACATCTTTCCTTATGCCTCATTGACCTGTGTTCTGCTGTGTGGTTAGAATCTATAGGGAAGGGATGCGTCAGATGAATCTCTACTGCCCCGTGTGGCTGGGGACACCTGAATGTATCCTCCTAAATGTGTGACAGCAAGACCCGAGCAGACCTAGGCAGGAACCCTTCCCAGTAGGAAAACCCATTTCCAGTTCTTCACTTAACGTCAACTATGCCCTACTCCTGGTGTGGACATGATCCTGAAAATTTGCCCTGGGTGGGATCCAAAGTGGGAGACATTTTTTCCCCCAGAGTGAGGATAAGTTTCTGTTAAGCTACTTGCATTTTTTCCACGAACCTTCCCCCTGCTACAAAGGATGTGTATTTATGAAACAGCTAGTTGGAGGCAAATGGCTCTTTATTTTTTCTTTTAATGTAGCCACAGAGTATGCTATTTTCCTTTGAGATCCCCTGGCTGCTTCAAGGAACAAATCCTCAACCTTGCTCACATGAGCAGCATGAGCTAATCAGCTGAAATACCCAGCATGGAACGCCCTTTTATCCTTACGAGAAAAAGAGTGAGTTCATTTTAATTAGATATTTATAATGCTTACAAAGCAGCTCTTCAAGAGAAATTTTCAGAATTTGGCCTTCCTTCTAAGGCATAACTATGTCCAAATTACCCTAAAGAGAGGCTATCTATCAATCTAGCCCAATTTGTGATAAATTTACAGCTGGGTTCTGCACAGATTTATAACAACAATTAAGCGGAAGGAAAATGGGTCATAAATTTTTGGCTGGCACAGTCCGGCACCGACGAGAAAAAAAGAGAATGGTTTAGATCAAAAGTCGATAATTTCCACATAAAGTGCTAACGCTATAGCAAAAACAATTTATATGGAAAGTTGTTTTCTCTCTCTCATCCTTTTCAAAATTAGATATTGGAGAACACAATGAAGCATCCACATCACAAAGGTCTTATTAAATCACTGGTGTGCTTTCTTAATGTTACGTGTGGCACAAGTGCTACAAATCTTTCCCTTCTCAACTCGAATTTAATGAACGGACCTCCTCTTCAATATGACGAAGAAGCCATGGAGAAAAGAGAGAGCTCTCCAAGAGATTGGGTGACTTGGGAAAGAAGGTTTTAAGCCGCAATTTGATGGGGAATGAGAGGAAGAAAAGCCAGACAAAAGTCCAAAGCCAGACGATTCGGAAGAAAACAAAGGCGGCTTAATGAAGCAGCCTGGAGGCGTGAAGGTAAAGTGGGTTATAACTGTACTATAAACTGAAACAGACACCTGTGCCCTCAAAGGAGAAAGGCAGTCAAGGTCACTCGGATCAAAACAGGTGGTGAGAAATAGGGTGGCACTGGGCAGAATGTTCGAGCTGTAAGGCATGTAGTATAAGAGAATCCTCGGTAGTGAAGGAAGACCTTTGAGTATCGTTACATGTGCCAGAAATTCCATTCTGCTCAAGGTACAGCACCTGAATCACTGCCTTTCACCTCTGACAGTTTCACCCCTTGACTGGGACAGGATGCAACGAGGCCAGCTGTCTGCCGGGCTTCATTCTGCCAGCGGGGAAGCGGTGACTGGCTCCGGCATGAAACGCCGCATCCTTTGCAGGAAGTTCACGAGAGCAGATCATTTACAAGCACAAAGAGCGGGCAGCACTAAGCGCGGTTGGACTTGTACCGCTGCCTTTGGAAAGCTAGTTTTTAAAAGTTCAGAGGAAGGTGGGTGTGACTGCACAACAAGAAACTTGAAAGCGGGAGCTTCTATCAGGGAGCCACGGATTCTATGTACATGGAGGACACACTGATTTCTGGCGACTTGGCATTCATTCCCCCCACTTCCAGTAACAGAGGTTTGGGGATCCACTGGAAATCGGAAGGACACCACCTTCAGCGATGGAGCAGGGACTCAGGTGTAAGCCAACCAAAGAGTCATATTCTCAGCCGCGGTGCTGGGCTCGGGACCCAGTCTGTCAGGGAGATGCCATGTTACTCTCCCTGAGATTTCCAGGAAAGAGACTCTTGCTGTTTTGTGCTGGACCCGAATCTACTCTCTTCTACCCCTGAGCCTCGGCCTCTGAGGGGAGGAGAGGGAGCCATCAGCCTAGAGCAGTGATGGCGAACCTATGACACGCGTGTCAGAGGTGACACGCGAACTCATTTTTTTGGTTGATTTTTTGTTGTTGTTAAATGGCATTTAAATATATAAAATAAATATCAAAAATATAAGTCTTTGTTTTACTATGGTTACAAATATCAAAAAATTTCTATATGTGACACGGCACCAGAGTTAAGTTAGGGTTTTTCAAAATGCTGACACGCCGAGCTCATAAGGTTCGCCATCACTGGCCTAGAGAGGATGTGTTCCCCGTCCCGAGCCAAGGAAGGGGTCCCGGATGGAACCACTCTGCAGAGCGGGGCAGCAGCCTGAGCCGGTGTGCCATTCTCCATGGGGTCGCCTGCTGATGTAGCAGAATTGCCCATTTGCCCTCTCTGCCCATGTAAGCACAAGAAAAGTAACTGGGGAGAGATGTCAGGGCAGAGAGAGGGGACATGGAGGGAGCAGCCACAGTGGGTGTGCCTCCTGTGGGTGCACTGAGGAAGGCACCAAAGTTGTTCAAGAGGCCTGACTGCCACCAGGAGACCCCCACCCCCCACCCCACCAAGAAGCTGTGGGGCAGGAGCTGCAGTGGGAGCTGGAGCGTCCTCCCCCATCAGGGATGGTATAGCGAGGAGGTCCCAAGAGCCCTGTGCATAACCGGCATCCTCTCCCCGCCAGAGGCCCCTGCAGTTAGGCACAGAGAGGAGCCCCAGTTAAGCAGGATTTGGGGATCTGTTTGATGGCCCCAACCCTGGGAGGAGAAGGGGCCCACAAGGGGCAAGGGGTGGGGGCGAGGAGGAAGGGTGGAAGAAGAGACACACTCCCTCCTCAGGGCAGCTTCCTCAGGCCACAGGTCAGCCTGAGCTAGAGGGTGGAAGCGGGTTGACTTGGATCTGAGACTGAAGTTGTAAACTGTACCGGAGTGGTTTAAGACCTTTTAATGCCTAAAAGTGACCAGAAGTTTTTGAGATCTGTCTGAGGTGTCACCAAGGAAAGAGGAAGAAGATTCATGAAAGCACTTTGAAAAGAAATGATTGGAGAAAACACAATGTGGTTCCATGTTGGTACCTCTTAGTTCAGACTGTTGCACCTACTGGTTACACAGGTGTCGTGAGACCCTGGGGGAGTCCTGTCTGAGAATGGAGTGCGCCCAGAGTAGACTGAGAGATGGGGAGAGGGAACACCCAGAGCCCCAGCGGCAGTGTGTGAACCCCTGCATCTCCCCAGACTTTTAAAAAATACCTTTTTATTGACTTCAGAGAGGAAGGGAGAAGGAGAGAAACATCAATGATGAGAGAGAATCAATGATGGCTGCCTCCTGCACGCCCCCTACTGGGTATCAAGTCCACAACCCAGGCATGTGCCAGACCACGAATCGAACCAGTGACCTCTTGGTGTATGGGATGACGCTCAATCCATTGAGCCACACCAGCCAGCCAGATTTCTTTGTTATGTGGGTCAATAAGCCCCCTGAGCCAATCTGCTTTGAATTTTCTGTCAACAGAAAAAGTCCTAACTGATACAGGGCACATATGTACTCTTTTTTTTTGGAAAGAGGGACAGAAGTTTCATGAGATGCACCTAGGGTGTTGCTGTAAAAGGATATGACTCAGGGAAAAGAAACCGCAGAGTTCAAATCCAGCGATCTCATTGACAAATACAAGGGAAGGCCATCTACTGAGGCGTGTGGGGCTCTACAGGGACATCATGGAAAAGCCAGGCCAGGCCATCCTTGGGTAGCTGCTGAAGCTGAGTCTGGCGTTAACTGGCACTCCAGAAATATTTGTTGAATGCAAACCAGCAGGAAATTATAACAAGTCATTCTTGACATGCTAATTTTCAGGAAAATATCTAATGTGTGAACATATATAATCTGCACTTCCATATCCTGACAGATGGTCCGCATTAACAAAACTGATTATCGGAAGGAGAAGAAGAAAGAAGGAAGAACAAGGAAAAAAAAAAAAAGAGATCTTACAAATGTTTATTGAGTGCATACCACATGGGAGGCTATACTACTAGTAGCACCACTGTGACGACCAAATTTAATTGTTTAAAAAGACACACTGTATTCCTATTTCTCAGAGACAGTCCCAACTGTTACCTAGAGAAAGAAAATGGCCTGGGGGGTTGCATGACTGGGGTCGGGCTTTGGGAGCTGTTTCTTCTTAGAACTGGGATTTAGACCCTGAGAGTCTTAGCTGTCTGCTCGAGGTGTAACTAGGAACCGCCTACATCAGAATCTCCCGGGCTGTTCATTTTAAAATGCAGACTCCTGGGCATTGACCAGACTTCATGGAATCAGAACCCCTGAGGGAGGGGCCTGGAACCTGCATTCCAGACACTCCTCCCCGACGGTTTCCTGTTTGCGAAAGTTTCAGAACTTTACCTCCTAAAGTGTTCCTTTGCCCGTGGGCCCTCCATGCCCGGCACAGCCTGGTGGGAGGTGGTCCTCTGGGGAAAGAAGCCCCATCCTAGGCTGGGGGGATTTGAAAGAGCCAGGGTTTAACGCGACAATGTCATTCTCCTTGAGGTCGTGGTCAGTGAAGGCCATGTCAGAGGTGGGGGGTTGTGTTTGTGAGGGCCGTGGACGGGAAGCCTGTGGAACACTCCCTGTGGCCTCCTGGGAGAGGGACACAGCCAGATGTGGTTATGATGGCGCTGGGGGGACAGGCTCCTGGAGCCCATGCTCTCTGCTTCACACCACACCGTCTAGACTTGATTATTTGCTGCCTTCGATTGCCCTGGAGGGTTTTATTTGGAAGGGAGATATTATTTTAATAGACATAACTTCTTATTTTTCTTTTTCCCCTATTTTTTTTGTTTTTGTTTTTATTTTCAATTAGTGATTAAAGTCCCCGAAGGTAAGGAGCGTGACTTCTACCTGTGTAACCCACTGCCATATCTGCCAACGGCTGGCCACTCGCCAGATGCTTTAGTTCGACCTTCCTTTGGCATATTGAAGGCCAGTCTCACTGCCTTCCTGGGATAACAACCAGAACTTCCTCTGGGAGGTGCTCTCCCAAGTTCTCAGTCATAGAACTTGATGATTGACTCTGGGGGTGCGATTAATTGCTTCAAGCCTGTCTGTACCCCAGTCCCCCACAGTAGTTGCTTCAAGAATGGGCAGTGACCTACACATTCCCATCAGAGTGAACCTCACGTCTCTTGCCGAAAAGCTGGGGCCACATACACTCTTTGCTCCATTGATTATGAGCAAGGAAGCCAGGAGTGCAAACGTTGTTGGCAGGCTGCTTGGAGCACAAGTGGGAATGAGGCCGTACTCCGGAGGCACAGCCCACAGCGGGAGACCTGGGGCCTGGGCATGTCACTGAGGCCTTTATAAAGATGTGCCTGAAGCCACATCTATTCCCGAGTTGTTCAGTTTTCTGTCCTAATAAGCCCCGCCCCCCTTTTAAATCAGTTTTATTTGGGGTTTTGTTACCTGCCAGCAAATACATCCCAACAGATGTGCCCTTCAGTGTCTGTTATTTCTCTTGCAGCATGTGCCCCAGTCATCTCTGGTTCCTCCTCCCCCCCCTCCTCAATTAAAAAAGTCACACAATTATCAATAAAGTAGGAGCTGAGAGGTGGCGGGAGTGGGTAGCAGGGTGATTTGGATTCATGACTTGTTGAGACTCCATGCCCAAAGAATATCGATTAATGGATCAATGTCAACCTGGAGGGAAGCCCTGTCCTGTTCAACATTTTAATCAATGACTCGGATGAAATAGGAGACATGCTTAGCAAGTCTCAGATGACACAGAGCTGGAGGAATTGCTAATATGACAGATGGCAGAATCAAGATTCAAAATTATTTTGACTGACTTGAGCAATAATAAGAATAAATATAAACGCTTGCATCCAGGCTTTAAAAAAATCAATTCTATAAGCAGTGGATTGGGAAGGTCCGGCTTGGCCCTGGTCATAACATCATGGAACTTTAGGCTGACCGTAGCTCATGGCGAGCCAAAACTTGAAGCAATTAGTAACACAGGCAATGCATTGGAGAAGAAAGGCTAACCTTGCATTTAGTTCCCCAGTGGGATAAAGAAGCAGAATTTTCTGGGAAACAGTTTTCAGCTCAATATATGAAAAAAAATTCTAATAGTTCCAATAACAGAATGGGCCACCTCCCAAAACTGTGAGTGCAGGAATTACATCAGAACGTAGTAGAAAGGCTTCGATGATGGTGGTCCTCCTTTTAAAGCACATATTTTAACAATGATTTTCTTTAACAACTCATAAGTCAGAGCAATACACACATAAGCATCCAGAAAAAAAAAAATGGCGTCATAAAGTAGCCTAACTCAGCGCCCTTGAACATGTGCCTCGAGTCCAGCAAAGAGGGGCCTCCTCTAGAAGGAAGAATCTGGACTCGGCACTACCAGGCCCCATTTCACCTGACTCCATTTACAGACCTGCTCTTCTGTGTTCGCCCAGCCTGCGTTATGCCCACTCTTGCCTTTACACCTGCCTCCCGGGGCATGGCACCTCTACAGCCAGAACACCGGGAAACAACACCTTCTGCCCCACCCCTGACCTTTGACCCTGACCAACGGAGGACTTGGCAGCCAGGCCTGGTTTCATGGATGGCCCCAAACAGGGAAGGCATGAGCACAATTTTTCTTTTTCTTGTTGTTTTTTCTTCTGTTGTTCTGAACACTACATCTTACTTGCTAACTCCGAGAGATGGAGAATGTGGGCAGTGGCCCTATTTCTATTTCATCTTATAAACTTAGGATGTGATGTTAGCAAGGCAGTTAACAAAAATAAGTTTCACCTCCATGAACACACAATTGTGTGGATTTCACATGGGCCACTGGACCCACTGGACCCAACTTGTACTCACATATTTCTCGTTAAACCGGTCCACCTCTCTCAGAAGCCTCTGCTGGCAGTCGGGGTTGGTGGCCAGTAGGTAGGTGGCGAAGGAGAGAGTGTTGGTGACGATCTCGTAGCCGGCGATGAGAAAGAGGAAGGCCTGGCCCACGACCTCATCCACGGTCAGAGGCTTGGACGGGTGTCTGGGCTGGTGTTTCTCAGACGGATTCGCCGAGCATTCATGGGAGAAGACTTGTGTGACGATGTCAAAGCTCTCCACGCCCATGGAGGCGGCAGAATGGCGGGCATCCAGGACCATTTGGAGGAAGTCTCTCTGCCTCTAAGGGACAAAAGAAGAAATGCACATTATGGTCCGGGGCCGCATAAGTGGGGTTTCTTGGGGCACAAAACAGGACATGGACATGCAGCTTTAGGACAGAACAAGGATTCTCGCTGCGGAATGATCTGAGATGGCGAGAGCCCCCTGAATGTCCCTCAGTCTGCACTGGCCCACATACTGGTGCAGCCAAGAGCAGGCTGTGCTGCAGTCAAAAAGATGAGGCCGTCTGCCTATCGGGGCTGATCAGAAAGATGTGAAGCCACTCTGGTGAGTGAACAAAGCAAGTTGCGGAAGGATTTGTAAAAACAGTCAATGTACAAGGCACCTAATTGCATCTATTTGTCCTTGCAGAGCAAATCTTTAGCAACATCCATACTCAACAGTTCCCAGTGAGCTGGAGGAGATGGGAGAACCAGGGGGCTTTTAGTACTTTACTCATGTTTGTACTATTCATTGGCTGGTTGGTTTTCTAACAATAAAACAAATACGACATCATGTAGATTTAAGTCAAAGTGTGTGCTCTATTGTTCACTCATACCCAGTTCAGGGCTTCTCTGATGGCCATGTTTTTCTCACCAGCAGGAAGTTAACAGGACCTGGAGGCGGGGTGGGGGGCGGGGGGCGGGAGACTAGCTTTGGTGAGGTTTGTCTTCAAAGTCTCCAGCCTGTGTTCTGCGTCTCCTAGCCTAGCCTCCTCATCTCGGGCTCCTTTTTCCCCTCAGTAATCAGTAGCCCATTTAAGTGGTTAGAGCTGTCTTGCCATTTTCCCTTATCTTCTTTATAGTTTTACTATCACTAATTGTAACCATAGAAGCGCTTACATATGTCCTTAGCCTTGACTGAGTATATCCCTGGCACATCCCTTCTCTGAAAAGCTCTTTAATGTGATGAGTGGCAAACAATAGGTTACTCTTTTCAGATGTTTATAGAATTAAACAGCAAAAGGAGAGTATCAAAACCACAAACAACACATTCTAATTTTAAAGTACGTTGCTTGTTGTAGAGTTTCCTCAGTTTATTATTGGCTTCTGGGTTTCTATTGCCTGAATAATCTGTGTCACACACATGAGCACTTTACTCTATCCTTAAAGATGGCTGTTATTTCCCGTGTGGCTGCTTTCTTCCTCCTATAAAAATAGGAGTGTCTCCAGGGCAGGACCCTGCACCCCCACCTCAGTTTTGGTGTTGAGCGGAGTGCATGCGAGGCACGCAACACACACAGCTCCATAAATAAAAATGCAGCGCGTTGAATGCATTCTGAGGAAGGTTGTGCTGGATTTGCTGACGATATGCTGTTTGGAGCAGCCACCTTGGATCATGAGACCTTTGCAGCTCTTCTGCTTCCCAGATTTGTGACCTTGGAAGGTGTCTGCTGAGATACCAGCAGGCCTCACAGCGAGGCCTGGGTGTCAAGAACCTGGAGACCAAAGAGGCAGGGCCTCAGTGTCCGGCCAGCCCACTCGGGTTGAAACAGTGGAGAGAATAGCAAAGGGCTAGCCCAGTTGGCTGCCTCTTTCTACCCTGGCCCTGCTCATTCTGCTTTCCCAATGGCATCCTCAAGGGATGGCTTACCCCAGCTTCCTTCCTGCTGCTTGGTCAACACCTGGATGGCTGTGGTGGCCCCACTGCTAGCTCTGGTCCCGTGGGGCCAAGGTGGGGGCATAATGGCATGCATGGCAGGTGATCCCCTCTGCTACCTCAGCTCCTGGATGCCGGCCTGGGACCCCAGAATATCCGCAGGCCTCTCAGCGGGCGTGTCTGAAACTCCTCGGCCTGTGATACAGTTGTGGTCCCTGAGGCTTGCTCGTGGCTTTGCTGGAGTGGGGTGATGTCGTTGGCAGGAGGGGGCGCACAAGCACATCCACACTAGTGGAGTTTCCCAGGGGCAGACGCAGCTGGCATCCTTTCCTCGCCTTCTACAAATCAGTCTTAACCTCCAGCTACGGAGGCCAGAAAGGGCTGCTCTCTGGGGCCCCGGCCTGGAGAGGGGCATTAGTGCAGATGGCTTGCTTTTATTTGCACTGCATCACCAGGCTATTCGAACACTGCCCATTTAGGACCCGAACACTGCTGGTTTATGGTTATATCCAAGAAAAATACGCACCCTGATAGATGTAGGTGTCTAATCCACCCATCGGCTAGAGCTTAGAAAAATATTTACCTTTTAACATCTGTGCCGCATTTTCCACTGCGCAAACACACATCTGCTTGATGGAATGTCTGCAGAGTTCAGACGGGTTTAAACTGAGTTTTCTTAGTAACCGTATCGCCCTGTCTTGACACGGGCAGTCCTGGATTTGTGGTTGGGAGGTTTTTCCTCAGATCAACTCATTGTTTGAAACAAATAGCTCTTGAGTTTATAAAAGGAAAAGCTCGAGGCAATCCCAGTAATTGGATCTTTAATAACCCTCGCCTCTTCGTAAGCCACTCGGGTGCGACAGTTTGAGAATCTCGGCCTGACTCCTCCGCCAGTGGGCTCCAGGCTGACTTGGGGCAGGGGGTGTGGGTGTGAGGGACCAAATGCTCACTCACACCCACACCTTTCTAGCAGCACTGAGGTTTGAAAATGGGGCTTTCCCCCCTCCCCTGCCCCAGGCCTCAGCTCACTCCGGACCCTGGCTGAGTGCCCTGTCTCTTTAGGCTGCAGAGCCTGGCCGCGGGTGCCCGTTAGATCACCCTCCCCACACCTGCCAGGGCATCAAGTTGAGTTCATGGTGGTGTGGGCCCAGGGGCAATGAGCTTGTCTACACCTTCCCTACCTTCTGGACCTGGATACCTTTGCTGCCCAGTCTCCAGAGGACACAGCTGGGCGGGGCGAGGCTGCTGCTCCCCGAGCCAGCTCCGTGCATCCAGCCTGCCCCCCCCGCCGATTTCATCCTCCACTAAGGCTGCCACCATTGGGCCTTATGCCCTTTTCTTGTCAATCCTCTGAGCCACCCAGCCTTTGAGGAAACCCCTTGAAAGCCACATTGTGCCCAAGTCAATTTTGTATAAGACATTTTGCCTTGTTATTTTTATTTTCTCTTTTAAGCAACTTTCTTGAATGTAACAGCTGGTTGGATACGCAACCAGCATATCCAACATTGAAATTATTTTCCCTAACTAACATTAAAAATTCCTACTTCCATTCTCAGCCAAGTTCAATGAACATGTATTTTACTCAGTCCCTACTTTGTGCCGAGCGTGGTGCAAGTCTGTGAGGAGGAAAGAAATCTTGGGTCTCCGATGAAGCAGGAGAGGGCCCCCAGCCACAGGTTATGTAGGAGCATTCTGGGAGCCGGAAGGGAGTGTGGGACTGGTGAGGGCTGCCTACCTCCTTCTAATATTGATGCTGCTCATGCTGTAAAACCTCATTCTTGCCATTTTTTCAATGTAAAGAACATGCTGATGAAAAGCACATTTATCTGGAGAATTCTTTTGGGGGCAGCTCTGACCTGTGCGAGGGGTGATGCTTGAAATAGGTGGTGAGATTGGGGGGCAGCTTTAATGCTACTGACCTCGGAGTGTGGACAGATTGTCCGGGCCTCTCCCCACAGTGCCTCCCGCCTGCTCGCTCTCTCCTTGTTTGCTCCTCCTCGACCTTTCTCCTTTCTTTCTACTGCCCCTGGGAAGCTCTGGGTGGGAGCCCCATGCAGGACAGCAGGGTGCCGTGGGTGGGGCAGGGAGGGGGGAGAGAAAAAAGAGACCACGAACGATGCCAAATTAGGTTCCATTCCGTTCTGAAGCTGTGTCCTATTAAAGCACGTTACCTCTTCTGCTGCTTGCTGGTCCCGCAAGGCAATCACATTTCTAATGAGTTTGTTAAAAAAGCTGTTCAGTTCATCTCGCTTCTTATTGGGCAGAATCCGGGCCAGTGGGACCATTATGGATGGAAATGATACTTGAAAGAGAAAAACAAAAATGGCACTGAAAGGGGGGGCGATAATAAACCAAGGCTGTTAGAGGCCTGTTGCCAGGAAGCAAGCCCCGGCCTTGAATTAGAGCCGCTTGAAGGCCCGTCTCCCCCTCTGAACTGCCGCTCCTCGCTCCTCGGGGAGGGGCCGCGTCTCATTCCACCCCTGGACTCCTCGCCGCTCCTTGCACATTGATAAACACTCCTACGACTGAATCCCCCCTTCCATCTTCCCCTCCAGAAGTCAATCTCATGCCTCGAAATTAATTTTCCAGGCCCTAGATATGAGGGCCCCGCTCTTTGTACTTCATCAAGAAAGAACAGAGGGCAGGCCATGTTTCAAGTCTTAGCAAGTGGGAGAAGCTGATCTACTTTCTCAGCTTCCTGGCCATGTGCACCCCCCCACCCCCGCCCCCACTGGATAATTGTCCCCAGAGCTACCACTTGAATCGTCCCTAAGTGTTGCCGCCACAGCTGCTGGCAAGGATGCTGGCCCCACCCCCTGTGGGCACCTCCCCTGTGTGTCATGTGCAGCCTGGGCCATTGCTGCCATGCCCTTGGCACAGGGCTACCGGGGTCAGGGATGCTTATCACCTCCTGGGTGGTGACAGGGAACTTGGCTTGGTTTAGCTCCTCGGCGTTCACGGTGGGCCTACTGTGCACAGGCATTGTGCGGAAGCCGGGCTGGGGAGGGCAGTTCTGGACCCGAATGCTCTGCCCATTTTCAAGAACCAGAGCCTGAACCAGAGACACGGCAGGGAGACGGGCTCCCGGTGGCAGAGAGCTGAGCGGCAACAGCGTGGGACCATGGAACCACCTCCCTGTGGTTGATGGCAAGAGGGGCCAACTCAGCTGGAGCAGCCCCGTGAGGTGCAGGGGTGGGAGGCAAAGGAGGACGATGCTTGACCCCCTTTGCAACTCCTCCTACAATGTCAGTGCAGAGCAATGTCCATAGACATTGACTCAGAAATGGGAATGAAACTGACCGAGGAATGAATAAAATTTACCAGCCCTGCAAATGGTTAGAAATGATGGCAATAATTAATAACAATGAACTCAGCACTTTGATACTCTTGTAAAAGCAAGAAGATACTGGAATTGGCCAGAGGGTAAAAACTCACTTCTGAAAGTAAAGTGAACTGACCGGTCTCCGTGGCGTTAGGTAACCTGCATGCCACCTGTCACATATGATCTAGTTTGCTGTGCGTTGGGCCTCAGGCAGAGAAGTCCCCTGCAGAGGATTTTGCTGGCGGGGAGAAATATGCCCGGGAAAGGCTTTGGGTTCCAGCATCGGCTTTGCCTTTCTAAGCCTCAGTTTTCCCATCTATAAAATGGGGATGAGAACACCTCTCTTACAGGTTGAATTCAAGCCCTTCCTGAGGCAATGCATGCAACACACTCAGCAGGGGGCTCGGCTGCTGTACCCCCCCCCCTCCCCCCGTGGCCGGCGGTGGTGAGAGAGGCCGCCTGGGCGGGTAAGAAGTGGCAGACCCTGCAGGGTGACGCCCAGAGACCCCTGAGCACCGTTCCTAGTGGCAGAGGCTGGGTCCTGAGAGCCGCCAGCACCACCCACGTGCCCCAGGCTCTGCCCACCTGCAGTAGCCCATGTCCCCACCCTCGGCAGGGGCTGTACGTACAGATTAAAACCAGGAGCGGTTTGGGGATGGAGGAGGCAAAGAAACGCCTGCAGTGCTGCACAAAGGGGTCCTCGGGAGCCTTTTGGGAGTCCACCCGGGTGCCGAAGGCGACGCTGGCCACCACATCCGTGCTGTAGCAGTTGTAGCATCTACGGGAGAGGGACCCATTTGAATTTCAAGAGGACTCTGCCATCGGCCCACCCGTCGGACTCCATCGTCCAACTTACTCAAAAGAGGAGCTTCCTGCAGGCCTGAGGGAGGGGTGGGAGGAAGCGGCTGGGCTTAGACCCTCTGAGCAGGGACAGTGGGATATGAGAGGAGACACAAGACACCACCAGGAGCTGATCTGAACACAGACGGGAAGCGGGGACAGCGTCACGCAACTTCCAGGCTGTGGCAGCTGTATCAGCCAGACACGGTCCGACACCAAACTGCGCTGTAAATTTCCTCCCGCGACGGAGGGAAAACAGTGGACCCAAAGCCTACGCTTGTCACCCCAAAGCTGCTCAGAGCCAGCATCTGATGATCAATCGAGACAGAGCAAATTGTGATGAATGAATTAACAACCTGCTTGTCTAGTTGTATTAGCTTTATCCCCTCTCCCTCCTCATGGGTTTACAGTTTTCATAAGGGCAACAAACAGACAAAAAAACACAGAGGCCCGTCACTCTCAAAGAAATACAAGACAAACTTTGGAACCAGCTTCATGAACATATTATATCATTACAGAAAACACACGTTGTATTTTAGAAACAAACAGATGGGACAGTGTCTGGCAGTAGCTCCAGAAAAATGAACTTCTCAGGCTCTGGGATGCCTGCCCCCAAATGGCCATTTAAACTAGAGTGATCTTTTTTTCTGTTATTCTAAAAGGACCAGCAACTGGGCAGTCATATCCCTGTGTAATTAAAAGGACTATTTTCAGGGCTTGATGTAGGCCCATACCTACTTCCTCTTCCTCATAAATTCTATAACCAACCACGAGGAGTAAATGACACCTCCAGACGACTTATTTCATTTTGACTGCTGTTATTGAAAATGTCCCTACAGTTGATTACCCATCTCCCTGCTCCTGTTGCAGAAACAATTTGACAACTGAATGTGATTTCATCTGATCCCAATGATGGAAGATTTAAGGGTTTTAAGAGTTGTTTACTCTGCTTTTATAGCTCCTGTGCCCACCTTATCTTTGGCCAACTCACGCATCTCATGACCAGAGAGAATGTGTACAAGAGAATTGTGTAAACAACAGGGTACTATGGAAATGCCAGTGATGATTATGTTATCATTTTATTAGCAATGATAATAAAAATGAGTCAGCTTCCGGCTTATCTGCCGCCCCCACCTTACCCCTAGTCTACCGTAAGTGAGCATAGGACGACTGGGAGGAGAGTCAGATCGTCCGTCATTTAAATTTGGTGTCCCCCGCTAAGTCATGGCTTCGAGGCTGAGGTGCACCACAGCTTCTCCGGAAGTGGAAATGCAGGGACTTTTCCCAGGACGCTGTCCTTCTCCCGGGTGTATCCTGCCCACTCCTAGGTTTGCAGAGGTTAACAGACAAGTCCACTCACAAACCACTGCTCGCTCGAGGCTTCCCTCAACATGCCGCACCTCCCCTTGGGCTGTGTTCACATCTGCTTCACGTTGCATACGGGTTTCATGTCTACTCGTTGGTCAGTCGGCCCGTGCTTTTATGACCTTTTAGCATTTCCATCCTCTGCTGGTCCCGAGGTCATTGTCCAGTAATTATGTACCGTTACAAGGAGCAGCGATTAGAAAGTGGGACTTCTCACCTCTAAGGCAGCCCTTACCTCTGGATGTCGAAAGCGTCCCCAGATTCCGCGTAGCGTTTTAGATGAGCCAGGAGCAGGTCGCAGGCTTGGCTGATTAGGGGCGTCATCTGATAGCGGATAACAAAGGTGTAATTAGGACACCATGCGGGGAGCATGCCTACAGTAGCTGCAGATAAAGAGGTTATGTGTGGTGCTTCCTGGAAAATGGATATTGTTTTGAAGATAATGTTCATGCAGCTAAGATTCAAGAGGAAGGGCTAAAATTCACAGAAATCATGACATACAATAGCTGTAAAATTTCTATTTTAGCTTAAGCAATCTGTTTTTTTGGAAGCAAAAAGAAGAAGGGATGTAGAGTAAATGCTGTGAAATAATTGTGAAAATGATCGTTAAGTGCTGCGATGGAAATGACAATCTGTATTTGGTTTCATGACATTTGGTTAGCATTAGAGAGTAAATAGACCGCAATCCATATGTACTATCTCTGGAATTAGCCCAAATCCATGTTAACTTGGTTTCAATTATACTTTAGATCTTCCACTAAAATAGAAAATCCGAGTAGCCCAAGGAACTAAGGTTGCCCCTTTCCATACTTCTCATTCAATACAAAAGTCATTCTTAGAGCATTTCTGATGGCTGGTTGTTCATTTCTGCTTAAATTGCTCATAACCTTCAAATCAGGCCTTCAAGAGGCCTTTTATGCCCACGCAGGATAGTTGCTGAATTTCTCTTTTAATAGTAAAATATTTTTATTATGGAAATTTTCTAAGAGAGAGAACGGTGTCATGAGCATAAGCACATTCATGTAACTAATTATCCAGCTTCCACAAATTTAGATCTCACTTTGGCTGCCCACCACTTTGACCCCACCACAGGCTGGCTTGAGTGGGTGGGATTCTTATTGGAGCCTGATGGGCACCCATGTGAAAGCCAGGGTGGAAGCATTGAGGGGAGCCATTTTATCCAGGGCACGTCCTAGAGCAACGTCACAGGGAAAGCGACATGTTGGACTACATTGTTCTGAGCATTTCTTTGGAAAACATATTTTGAAATGTCATCTATGTTTGGAGTTTACCTTTTTGACACAAGAATATAAATTCCTCTGGGTACAGGAGATTTTTGTCCATTTTTGTGTCTTTGGTACCCAGAACAGTGTCTGGCACATAGTAATTATTTATTGAATGAATGAATGAATGGATATTAATGTTTACATAAGATCCACTCTTTGCTGATAAAGCCTTGAGACATTTGGAAAAAGTCCTAAACTGTTAAGAGGTATATTGTATTGAGGCGAAATCTAACTTTTTTCTCCTTTCCCCTCCCCTCCCCTCCCCTCCCCTCTCTCCCTGCATCACACCTGAAAGGCAACTCCTTGAACGGAACACAGCAATCCTGTAAATTATAAATAGGCCATTTCCTTGCACATCAAGCACAAAGCCAGGTTATGTTGACTTTTTCAGGAGA